>NC_064624.1:110039902-110342933 GCF_023898315.1 Schistocerca nitens
AGTCCTGCTTCGGGCATGTCTGTGCCTGATGTCCTTAGGTTTGTTGGGTTTGAGTAGTTCTATGTTCTAAGGGACTGATGACCTCAGAACGTACGTCCCATAGTGCTCAGAGCCATTTGAACCATTTGAACTCATCATCTGTTTTCGCACTAACGCCCAAATAATGGCAGATGTGAAGTGGTTGCGGAACATAAAATCACCTAAAAACACTAAACAGTGGAAAGGCATCTGCACTGGGTGAGGTCCCTTCAAGATTGTGCACAAATTTTGAGGAAGAACTTGCTCCCGTCACAGAAGCTGTTTATCGCAGACCGCTGGAACGATGAGTGGTACCAAGCGATTGAAAAAATCCCCGGTTTCAAGAAAGGCCAACGGACGAACTAAAACAAGTCTAAGAGATAGCGGCCAACGCGTGTGTGATGTGACACGGCCCTTAACTGCTGAAGTCCAGAAGAAATTCAACGTGCAGAGGTGTCTATCCGGAGTCTGTTTATTGCGTATATCTGCCGTCCACGTCGACGTTCTGAGCGCTCGATGTGACGGCCGCAACAGCAAACACACACTGGCAGCACCCGAGTCTCCTTACAATGGTACAGGAAAGTTACAAAGTTCCAGTGAAAAACTAGTCTGTGTCATAATTCCACAACTGTGGGCATTTATTATGCAATCAGAACATTCGCCACATCTTCCACCGTACGTTAACGAAACCCGCTGCTCGATTATTTTTAGTCGTTGCGGACGTCTTTGTGGTGACGTCTCTCAATATCAACATGGAGGCGAAATGTCCATCTTCGACTGCTCCCCGCCTTGTGGCGCAAATCTGAAGGCGCCTCCGGCCCGTGTGTCAGCTGTTGCGGCTTTCAATTGTTGCACGCGATGCAGACGATATGGTTCGAACCGCTCACCCCCACACAGCGGTTGCAGCTGCCACATTTGACCAAATATCTCGCATATTCCATCAAACGATAGCTCTTCTCTCGCTTTGTCGGCATTTTGGCAATGCGCTGCATTCGTAATGTCAGGTGGTAGGCACAGTTTAAACTCACTGTGTTTGCCGTTATATTCGTGCGCCAACCATATTTGTACATGTAATACTTCGGAAAATTTAGAATTCTGGAAACAAATGATTTATGGTAGCTCTGTATTTCGCCTTCTGTCTCTCGTCTTCCCTTTCTGTGGCAGTAATGTCACTGACTCACGGCTTAGATCCGCTTCGTGGTTTCATATAATGCCAATTTTTTTTTTTTCAATTTTTAGCCAGATCGGTTCAGCAAATTATATTTACGTATTCTTTGAATAATGTAGAACATATTTGTACACATAATCTGCCTCCAAGAACACCCCGACAGTGTCTACAATCCATGTACTTATGTGCCCTTACTATTAGTCACTGCTGCGCCTAATATTTCTTTCGCAGAAAGTACTAGCACTTCGGTACCTGCTGACAACTCAGTGCCGACACTCAATGTACTGACTTTAATGCCAGTATAAATACTATGTAAATTATTGTCCGGAATATTTCCGTAAGCAGTCTACGATTACGTACATAAATGGTGAGTATATGCCTCCTTCTATCGGAGCCGCATTACTCCTTTGTGGTACACAATTTAATTATGTACTTACATGGAACAAACGCAGTTTCGCGTCTGACGTATACGTGGACAAAGACCCAGGTATCGTTAACAGCTTGCGTGCAAGTGTTTGAATTCTGAAATTTGATCTAGAAGTTTATTATGTGCAAAGTCACGTACGAAAAACCACTGCACCGATGGCTTCATTCTTGCAAAATAATGCTGAGAAATTTATATATCATTGTTTTCTAACATGTAGAGTGAGCCATCAGTGTTGCTGTTCGTTAACCTGTAATTCACGTCTTGCTGACACTTAGTTTACTTATATTATCATTGAATCGTGGTTCCTTCCCTTGTGCTAATTCCGAATACGACATACGAAACGTCACAGTAAGTGATGCAACGTTGTGTAAAGCACAGTTCGCCTTCTTCTATACAGATAATATAATGAATTTTCGTTACCACTCACAAATGATTCCGTTTCCCGTTTATTCACGGTTAAATTGCTGAAAACTTTGGCAAATCTAGTGTTTGCAAATATTGTTCTGCTTATAATTTATGAAAATACGCCCTTAGACATTCATGCCTCCTTTCTTTCGTCGGGTAAATTTTTCCAATTCCAAACGGACATGTTAACTCTGCCAAGTCAGAGATTTAATTTTAGTCTCCTTATTTATCAGGTTCAAACAGCTATTTCTCTTCATCTTTTCCTACCATGAAAATTAGTATTGAACATTTCTTTGTACCTATCGCCTGTACAAATTATTTCCTCTTTTTACTTCTTTACATAGAACAAAATGCAAATTATCATTACTGCCTAGGTAGACTTTAAACATGCAGATTGTATCTGTGGTCGGTTACTGTGTAATGCGCCTAAAAGAGGATTACCATCACCTTTGTAATCTCTTTTGTTTAGGGGTCTTCCAGAATATTTTTCTTGGAGACTCAAAATTAATTAGGGAGGAATTCTTACTTGAAATGAGGATGAGGGAATCGATTTTTAATTTTTATTAATGACATCTTTGTTTATCTTAACAGCAGTTAATCATCAAATGGCTCTGAGCACTATGGGACTTAACATCTATGGTCATCAGTCCCCTAGAACTTAGAACTACTTAAACCTAACTAACCTAAGGACATCACACAGGAATCGAACCCGGGAAGGTTAATCATCGGGTGTGAACGATGGCAGCAAAGGTAAATACTCAGACCTACAACGATGGTGAATGATAACCAAAAATGCAAAAAAATAAAAAATTCCTAGGCCCTAACAGATACTGCAGGGCCTCCTGCAGCCCGCATTCTTGCACACCACGGCGAGGCACGGATTTCTGAGCGGAAGAGAACCCACGACCCCTTACATCGGTCTAGTGCAGTCAGGACTCGGCAGCCGACACGGCAGTCAAATACTGTCCCAACATGTGCAGAGGTCACTGAGGAAACCTCGAAGAAACTATAATAACAGGTGTAGCCGTGTCCGTTCTCACGCAATACCCAGTCTTCACATGACGAATGGCGCAGTTTTTATAAGTTCATGCAAAGCTTTATTAACGAAGTTTTTCTCGAACGAAACTTTCCAGATAGGACTAAACAAAAGTACTATGACGTCAACAGTTGTGTGTGGTGACCCACAGTGTTGACCTTACTGTAGTTAATTTGAAGTGGCAGAAATCAAACTTGGTATTTGACCCTAAAGTTACTGCAGCTTGCAGGCGTGTGTATACCGATATGTCGCCTTGTTATGTTGTGAGAAACCGGACAGGTAACGGAGTGTTCGGTGGATTTTTTTCTTTGCGCGTAAGTTTCGATACAAAGCCGCTAAATGTGGCACCAGTGCTCCGGTAGTATAAAAACCGAATATGGCGACTGCTCAGTCTGTTCGGCATCAGCCAATCACAGCCCAGATAACGCCCACGCATTACGAACTGTTAAAAATAACTACCGGTTGCTACAAAAACTGCTGCCACAGAATAACCGTTCAAGCCATCGTACTTGGCGCATTCCTAGTGAGCAGACAGAAGAATTCGAGTACTCGGATAAATACCAGGGCAGCCAACAGTCAACGGAATCGATAAAATGTTCTGAATGGCCAGCTCATACGAATTAATTACGTTAAAAACTTGCGACATATAAGCTTCTCTGTAAGACTGAAATCAAAATAACTTTGGAAAATGCAAGCGGAGACTATTTAGAGTTAAAAACGCTTGTAATGCTGGAAATGACAGTAAAGTGTTTGTAAGGATACATTCTGAACCTATAATTTGCTCGAGTCTTGACGATCGTATCCCGTCTGCACGTATGGCGTGGTGCAGGTAATTTCTGTACTGTCCACAAATAAGGTGGACTGCCCAAAGTATTGTTTGCGTTAAACTGCAAAGTAGGGCCTCAGGTAAAGACAGGGACTTACATTCCCAGCCGTGTCGTTACTCAACAATGCTGAACGGACGTAGAGGCAAGTGGAGGACGGAGTTGTTTACTCGGAATGCAGCGTTCTGTAGCAGGAAGCGTTGACCGTGCTCGCTTCTTGGAAAAAATTAAATACGAAACTTACACGAAGCACTACACAAAGGCCACGGCTTGCAGCGTTCGTTGCGGGCGTTAAGAAAGGGGAAGGGGGGGGGGTCACGTGACGTCAGAGCCGCTGCCTCGCCACTTGTGGGACATTTGCTTTCCTACAGCAGGTGTGTGTGTGTATGTGTGTGTGTGTGTGTGTGTGTGTGCACTGATAATGTCGTACGTGGTTGTGAGTAATGTATTGTTAAGTAAGTAACTTCGTATGTCGCGATCTCACTTTCATGTTGTCCGCGGCTCGTGGTCTTGCGGTAGCGTTCTCGCTTCCTGCGCACGGGGTCTCGGGTTCGATTACCGGCGGTGTCGGGGATTTTCTCTGCCTCGTGATGACTGGGTGTTGTGTGTCTTTCATCACCATTTTGTCCTCACTCACTCGCAAGTCGCCGTAGTGGCTTTACAGAACTTGTGGAGCGGCGGCCGAACCGCCTCGCGAGGGGTCTCCTGGCCACCAATGCCATACGCTCATTATTTATTGCTTTCATGTTTCACAATGACAGTTATCTTTCAGTTATTTTTCTTTGATGTTACGCTGGGAATTGTCTTAATGCATGCAATCTAAATGTGCCGCTGCCCTATCGAAATGATTTTTAAAGCTGAATACAGTCGTGTTGCCTTCCCAGTCTCGCCCAGACACAGAATATCGCGTATCCAGCGACGTACTTACCTGTACGACACGTATCACGTTCTACTGTCTGAAGTGTGGAAGCTTTGTTCACAAAAAAAAATGTTAAAACTGTTGCCGGTAGTAATGTCAGATTCGGTATAAAGAGCGGCAAAGTACAGACTAGTATTCTAATTGTCAGTATGTTCTGAGCTTTAATCTCAGAACAAAGCAGTTTTCTCATTGTTCTAGTCATGTCAGAAGGCAGCAACAGGCAGCTCACACTTCTATCTAGCTATTTTTTTTCCATTTAGGTAGCTTGGTACTAAGTGGCAGAATAGAAATTAAAGAAAATTACTGATTCCCTTAGAATTGACCCTTTCCAAAACAGACGTTATTTTATGTGTAGAAGAGAAGTTCTGACACAGTACTCCCGATGAAGTAGGTAGGATACTTCGGAGTACGTCGTGACTGAATAAAAATTCCCTCGTATTTAATGCGTGGGTGTTGGTCGGTTGGTTGGTTGGTTTGGGGAAGGAGACCAGACAGCGAGGTCATCGGTCTCATCGGATTAGGGAAGGACGGGGAAGGAAGTTGGCCGTGCCCTTTGAAAGGAACCATCCCGGCATTTGCCTGGAGCGATTTAGGGAAATCACGGAAAACCTGAATCAGGGTGGCCGGACGCGGGATTGAACCGTCGTCCTCCCGACTGCGAGTCCAGTGTCTGAATGCATGGTTGTCTGCTGCATCCGAGCCCTGAAAACCAACCAGTGTGATTCTGTCGTAATTACCGGCGGTATAGGGGTCCTGTTTGTTTCGGTTATCATCACAGAGGGCATTAGTACCAACTAAAACACTATTCTCAATAAGATTTCTGTTCAAAATATTATCCGTTTACACCTGTTCCGCTCGCGAATGCCGCGTGGGTGGGGCAATCGTCGGTAAGGTCTCTTTATTGACAGCAATTTCTCGATCTTTCTCGTCGTGATCATTTCACTGCAAGCCTGAAAGCTTCGAGGAGGCGCTTTGGCACGCCACTTTTCTCAATTACAGGCCACACGTCCTGTGGGTACATTCAGTCGAGACCGTTTGTAGCGACATCACTTTGAACAGCTTGTTGCCTATAACACCGAAATCCAATGGTTCCATCTACACCTTATGTGAATGCTAGATTTCGGCTAAAACACCGACCTGGTAGATAGTGTCGGAAGTTCCAAGCGGCTTTTCGCGGAGGATGCTGTAGTATACAGAGAAGCTGCAGCATTACAAAATTGCAGCGAAATGCAGGAAGATCTGTAGCGGATAGGCACTTGGTGCAGGGAGTGGCAACTGACCCTTAACACAGACAGATGTATTGCGAATACATAGAAAGAAGGATCCTTTATTGTATGATTATATATGATAGCAGAGCAAACTCTGGTAGTAGTTACTTCTGTGAAATATCTGGGAGTATGCGTACGGAACGATTTGAAGTGGAATGATTATATAAAATTAATTGTTGGTAAGGCGGGTGCCAGGTTGAGATTCATTGGGAGAGTCCTTAGAAAATGTAGTCCATCAACAAAGGAGGTGGCTTACAAAACACTCGTTCGACCTATACTTGAGTATTGTTCATCAGTGTGGGATCCGTACCAGATAGGGTTGAGAGGGGATACAGAAGATCCAAAGAAGAGCGGCGCGTTTCGTCACAGGGTTATTTGGTACGCGTGATAGCGTTACGGAGATGTTTACCAAACTCAAGTGGCAGACTCTGCAAGAGAGGCGCTCTGCATCGCGGTGTAGCTTGCTGTCCAGGTTTCGAGAGGATGCGTTTCTGGATGAGGTATCGAATATATTGCTTCCCCCTGCTTATGCCTCCCGAGGAGATCATGAATGTAAATTTAGAGAGATTCGAGCGCGCGCGGAGGCTTTCCGGCAGTCGTTCTTCCCGCGAACCGTACGCGACTGGAACAGGAAAGGGAGGTAATGACATTGGCACGTAAAGTGCCCTCCGCCACACACCGTTGGGTGGCTTGCGGAGTATGAATGTAGATGTAGATGAATCTAAGGCTCCCATCTAATCCCTATGTGAACGCTATAATTGGAAAGTCCCTTAGTACCTCTTTCTTCCGACTTATCGAATAAAACTGAGTATTTTTATTCCATTTTCGGAGAAATGCATAGGCTGTAAGATCCAATATTCGTTTTTTCTGCCTTTTTGTCGCTTTTTTGGGGAGTTAACGCTTATTTTCAAACTGTTTTTGCAGGTTGTTAGTTTCAAATCAGGCGGCGTCACAACGAAGTCATCGTCAGATGCAAAATGAGTACCCACATCTTAGATGCGAAAAGCAAACAAATGTAACAGATTACGTTAAGTGGGACAATGTATTGTAGTAAGCTTTACTGTACAGCATATACTTCAGAATCTCTAACAAGAGATTAATTTTTTTGCATTCAGGTGATACAATTGTACGGTCAGTAATTTTCGTAACTTTTTCAAGAGCGAAAATTTTTTTGAATGATTCTAACATATTTCTTTCCCAGCGGCAGTTATTCGCAGATTTTTGTAGACTTCATGGCGGAACCACCTTTACATATTCTTGGAGCTGCTTCTGGACGCACTCTGCTGGATCCTGTAGCATATTTGGAATGTTACCTGTGTGGATTGTTTCTTCATTGCCCTCCACATCTTCTTTACACGATTTCTCTTCAACTTCTATGTAATTGTACTCTAAATCACTTAACACTGACAATTTTTCGTCCACTAAAAGTTACTCAAGAACTTATGCTTCATTCAGGTCTCTGTAACTCATAGCAGAAAACATTTAGAAGAAACGCGTTTGCTCTATCGTGACGAAGGGCTAATAATAGTCGTTAGGTTATTAATAGACCACCAAGTGAAGCTAAACTAGACACTCCCAATGCGCCATGAAGCTTACATTCCAAGTTGGCAAATGAAATGTGACCCAGTTAAGAGTTGGCGTCGAAGATGGCGCCAACCCAGTGCAAAATATACCCTTCAGCATTAAAGTTACATTTTCGCTGTTCTATGTTAAAATGTGTCGATAAAAATCGTAGTTAAAGATCGCTGAAACTCCATTACTGATTAATAGTTTCAGATTATTGACGAGTCATCTACCAATATAAATATACAAAAAGCAGCATAAGAAGTGAACAATAGCATAATACGTTTTGTTCTAAATTACATTCTACGATACATTCATAAGTAAGTAGTAATATATATTAGTATGTATCAGCCACCAGGCATTACACAGCGCCATAATCTGAGATGAATCGCTCTTGCTGTCACGCACACACTGAAAATTTTTTATACATGGTGACAAAAATAATGACGTACGAAGAGCATTTGGTAAGTAGTATACACGTTTAATTTCAGCTAGTGCTTGATTTGTGTAAAAATGTTTCCGATACTGACCTTCCAGGGTGGGAGTAAGGGGTGTGTTTCTGAAATTTAGACATCTTACTACCTGATTTTAACGCTTTCCTGCGCATTTTAAACGTGCCAGTACAACATTTGTACTTCTATAAAAATTTCCATCATACCACTTTTCAGAATCTGAGGTTTTTTTTTTTTTTTTTTTTTTTTTTTTTTCGTCAGACACAAGTAGGGAGTACCTATGCGTCCCGTCAGAAATTAAGCACGTGTCTTGCCGAAAGTAGGTCGTACTGGATACATAACATACAACAGTGGGCATATAGGTGCTCACATTCGCACTCGTGTGTTTGAGTGCAAGGAGACTGACAGCGGTGACTGTCACACAGTCCACGTGTGGATGTAGATACGGCCCGTCACTAGCAGCGCTGCAGGAACGAGGGAGTCGCTGCACTGCGGCCTTCAGAGAACTGGCCGCATATGTTTATGTATGTACACTGCTGGCCACCGTAAATGCAACACCCTGAAGGAAGCATCCGAATCAAGTGAAATTTACACCATGGGTTTGCAGCAATGAGATACGCAACTGATCAGAATTTCAGCGCAGACGCACATCACGCGCGCCTGTGGCGCCACCTCATAGCGCCATTTAAGGCTTGGCGATTTCGACGAGTGTACGTTCGGCACGTGTGTTTACCTTGTGGTTGTTTCACAAGACGATCAGTTATGCCTCGTAGACAACAGCGAACATCGTTTGATCAAGTATCTGAGTTCGACAAAGGAAGGATAGTGGCTTACCGAGATTGTGGATTATCATACAGAGAAATCGTTAGTCGTGTTGGACGAAACCAAACAACTGTAATGCGGATATGTGACCGTCGGATGCAAGAGGGTACGACGGACCGACGTGGTCGATCGCATTCACCTCGGTGCACCACTGCACGTGCTGATAGGCAAATTGTGCGCATGGCAGTGACGGATCGCCCAGTGACATCCCGAACCGTAGCACAGCACATTGCGTCTGTAACGCATCATCCAGTGTCTGCGCGTACCATTCGACGCCGTTTACAGCAGAGTGGTCTGTCCGCAAGACGTCCATTGCTTCGTCTACCATTGACGCAGAACCACAGACGTCTCCGTCGCCAATGGTGTGATGACAGACGGATGTGGACGGCAGAATGGAATGACGTTGTCTTTACTGACGAGGCACGCTTCTGTCTGCAGCACCACGATGGTCGGATTCGAGTGTGGAGACACCGTGGAGAGAGGATGCTGGACAGCTGCATTATGCACCGCCACACTGGTCTTGCACCGGGTATTATGGTATGGGGCGGTACTGCATATTACTCTCGCACGCCTCTAGTACGCATTGCCGGTACTTTAAATAGCTGGCGCTACATATCTGAGGTGCTGGAGCCAGTTGTCCTTCCTTACATTCAGGGCTCGGCCACAGTCATATTTCAACAGGATAATGCGCGACCACACGTGGCACGCATTGTCCAAAGGTTCTTCGTCAATAACCAGGTTCAATTGCTTCCCTGGCCGGCTCGCTCTCCGGATCTTTCGCCGATAGAAAACATGTGGTCCATGGTTGCTCAACGAGTGACCCAGATTACATCCCCAGCTGCCACACCAGATGATCTTTGGCAACGTGTGGAAGCTGCTTGGGCTGCTGTACCCCAGGAACACATCCAACGTCTCTTTGACTCAATGCCGAGACGTGTGGCAGCGGTGATCTCCAACAATGGCGGCTACTCTGGCTACTGATTCTGGCAGGAACCACATGTCACAGACGTCTGTAAACGTAATCATTTGATACTTGGTCAACATGTTATCTGCAAAATAAATTTTGTTGTGCTACCTCTTGTCTTTCTTGGTGTTGCATTTACGGTGGCCAGCAGTGTATGTACAAATGTGCGTTATTACTACACGAAAACGCCGACTGCCAGATTGCGCCGCTAACCAACGAAGTCGTGCCGCAATAATAATATAAAGAACTGCAACGTAACAAACTCTACTAGATTTACGTTGTGAGAAATGTCGGAAACTGTTAAGTTTCCACAGCCTGTAGTAACCAATACACCGAACGTAAGCTGGTCCCGTTTACAAATTAAAGTTGAAACAAATGTTCCCTTGGTGACAATTTTTAGTCTATTAACCAGGTTTCAACGCTTCTAAGAGCGCCTTCTTCAGAGTTTAAATGTTTAAAGTGGCATATAAAATAATTACAAATATGTGGGAAAAGGAATTTTTTTAAAATTTTTATATAAAAGCGTAAGTACTGACTAACAATACAAGACAGAGACAGTACTTACATGTCACGTATGAAATGAATAACGGGCCAGAAGGGCTTAAGTCACAATTTTTTTTAAAAATAATGCATGAAGGCGAGCCACTATGACTATGGGCTGCTCACACCTGTAAAGCCACAGGTGGCAACAGACGGAGGTGCCCGCGTTAACAAGTGCGGGCAGGTGAACACGACACCACGAGTCCCATCTGGTAGCCGTAAGTAAAAGTAGGCTACTTTAGACATTTAAAATGCAGACAGCTGAATGTTGGAAGGAACAGTATTTAGTTAGTACTTGAACTCACAGGCAAAGTTTTATGACAACAGCAGGCATGGTATCATTTTGCTAATGTAAAAGCATAGAAATACAGTTTGAAAACTGAAAACTGATTAACAGTACAAAAAGAAACAGTACTTACACGTCACGTATAAAATAATATAAACAACACCTTTTAAGAAAAAATGGCACTAGCACCCAAAATTCGTCTTTTGCTGGCCAATCTTCTGATTATAAAAAAATGGCTCTGAGCACTATGGGACTTAGCTTCTGAGGTCATCAGTGCCCTAGAACTTAGAACTACTTAAACCTAAGTAATCTAAGGACATCACACACATCCATGCCTGAGGCAGGATTCGAACTTGCGACCGTAGCGGTCTCGCTGTTCCAGACTCTAGCGCCTAGAACCGCTCGGCCACTCTGGCCGGCTCATGATTGCAGGTCACGTGCCTAAAGCTATTTATGATACCAAAATATTTCAAATTCAAATGAGATAACGTAAGAATTTTAGGTACTGCGCAGTTCCGCTTCTCGGTAGCTTTCGTGCAGATTGTTATGACCAATTGTAGTGAGCAGTCATTGTTGCGAGCAGCTGTTATTTTGCCTTGGGAGGTAGAACTGCAGATTGTTATGACCAATTGTAGTGAGCAGTCATTGTTGCGAGCAGCTGTTATTTTGCCTTGGGAGGTAGAACAACTTGCTGCGTCGGCTGGCGAGATCACGTGACATGAGCTATGACAGGCTTACAAACGCGCATCGCAATCAAGATTTCAATGTTTTGGCAAATAACATGCGGTGTTTGGTGGAATTCGAATTTATACTTTCGTAATAAGAAAATATGTAGTGTACATGTTGCTGCACGTCAGACATCTTCCCAAAACGTGTTTTGTTCCCTGAGTTTCGTTGTCTAAACTGCAGGTAAATTCTACGCCGTTGTATAAAACCATAACCATTCAAAAGACTGATAAGTTTTACAGTTCCGAGGAAAAGTATACTCTCACTTAACACGGAAAAATTGTATTTTCACCCGGGAGGAAGTGTGCCTTTAACCTGGAATTGCGCGAAAAATCCGGGAATTTTTTTTTTCCTCGTTCACGTATACACCCTGCACTTTCCTTTCGCACTGCATCTGTAATTCCATCACTGACGCAAAATTTCCGCTCTAGCTATCTATTGCGCTTTCACGGACTCGCTCATTTGCGAGCTTGCCTCCTAACTCATTCGCAGGGCGGCCTACTTTTACTTGCGACCATTCCTAGATGAGGTGCCACTTCCCCCTGCGCAGTTCTCGTGTACACCCTTATTTATCTAAGATTGCTGGAATTTTTCGGGGAATCCAGCGTAGCTGGACTGCCTATGCGTATCTGTCGTGAGTCGTCCTAAGTTTCTGTGCCGACAACTGGAACACACAGAATTTTGTAACTATATTTTCCATTTCCAAAACTCCTTCTCTGCTCCGCGGCTCCAAATGCCTCCCTAATGCTCACACACAGCTGATACACGATGTCAACAGATATTTATTCTAATCGTTTCCAACGGAAATAGCGGTATATTTGCAGGTGTGTGTGCAAACAGAGGAAGTAGCTTAATGAACGATGATCGTTGCCCCTCAGAATTCTCACGATGCCGAATTGACGTTCAAGTGGGGGATGATAAAACTTTGCCGCCAGGACACAAGTGACTCCTCCACTAGTACAGACGTGTTCGTAAGGTACAAAAAACGAAATTCAAAACGACTGACACATTGGAAAGAGTGATACAGAAACTATTTACTGCTAGTTTCACAGTATCGACCATGAAAAAGTGCTCATAGCTCATAACGTACGTGTTTTAGGACTTTGGTTTACTTGACCTTTTTCCTGTCACTGCCCTTTTTAGAGATGTCCATTCTAAGTGGCTAATGGGCTATACATTACTGCAGTATCTGTAGCCTCACAGACCTTTAAGCGTATCTCTTCATTCCTTAGTGCTTCCCACTTCTTCGCATATTGGTTCTTCCCGACTAGTCTCCTAAACTTTAGCCTGCTCTTCACCACTACTAAATTGTGATCTGAGTCTATATCTACTCCTGGGTACACCTGACTCCCCACTCCCACCTACCACCGCATTCCAGTCCGCCATTACTACTATAATCCGTTCATCATAAGAATAAACATGATGTAAACATTGCACTATGTATTCTTCCGCGTTTGCTGGAACAAGCATTTAACTTGGACAGCACTGGCCGGTCAGCTGGTACAGCTAGCCTGCAGTGGCGTGGTGGTCAGCTGCAGTTCACACGTAAAAGGAGACGAGCAGAGGAGCAATACAGATTCGAATGTCATTTAATTCTTAAGCGGGTTGAAATAATACACTGCAAATTTCCCACAACACGTTCTTTTGGCGACTAGACGAAAACCGCACCACGTTATCGTTTTGAGCTTACGTACGATTGTAATTGAAAACACGAATGATGAAAATTCCTAACCGCACGATAATTTTTCTGCATAAGCTGTGTGTAACGTAAGAGAGTATCGAAGGATTTCACCGTATAGTTAAATATTGTAGCCACTGCCTATCATCATCAGAATCCACAAAGCCAACCAGGTGCAGCATTTTCTCTTCTATGATGAGCCATTTTATATCCCGCCAGCGTTCGACAGTGGCGTGCGAAAAAGATGGGTGCGTTAATTCCAGTACAGCAGTCTGGCAGCTTAGAAGTCTTGTTACTTCTCGCGCCAAAACGCGCAGCTTGGCTCCGGGTCAGTTCTGTTGGGTTCATACTGTAATGGTGCAGTAGCAAGTGTAATTGTGCAGCATTTGTATTATGTGCTCGATGCTGTGGAAATGACTGTTTTTCTCGTTTCTGTGATACTACGTCTGTGGTATAAAACGATGCACCTAGTCCAAATATAGAGGATTTGGTTTTTATTTTTGCCTTAAAAATTAAATTGTTACGATTTCTTAATTTAAACAACCTGTATGAACAGTCTTTCATTAAACAGCGATAATTAAGAATTTGTTTGAAATGGAAACAGGAATTTCGAGTCCATTATGTAATTAGAAACAAGAAGATGTGCATTATTCATGAAAAATTGTGAGTTTTACAATTAGGAGATGTAGGTATTACAAATTGAACGAGAGATTTTAACTAGCGAATAACCGCATTTGGTTCATATTCCATTATGCTACTTGCCGCCGGCCACTGTGGCCGAGCGGTTCTACGCGCTTCAGTCCAGTACCGCGCTGCTGCTACGGTCGCAGGTTTGAACCCTGCCTTGGGCATCAATGTGTGTGATGTCCGTAGGTTAGTTAGGTTTAAGTAGTTTTAAGTCTAGGGTACTGCTGACCTCAGATGTTAAGACCCATAGTGCTTAAGAGCCATTTGAACCATTTTCCATTACGCCACCGACTGCGCTATACGTTCAATAAACATTCGTTCGTGACCTGCGTCATACATAACGCTGGAGAAACTTCAAAGCCGATAATCTCCGAAAATTTATGGAAAACATTACGAACAGCCTATTTCTCGGCACTTTTTAGCCGTATTCCAAATGCGTGTTTCACCACGGAACAGAAAGCAGCCTCAGCCATTTTCATACTGCGCATTAAGAGCGCTGCAGAGACAGTGACTACACGATTTTTGAAATAAAAACCACGTAGCTAAAGCATGATTACGAAAAACATTGATGGCTGTTAATATATTAGAATATCTGCGTTTTATTTAACGCAACTTAGTAATATGATACCTAATACATAAGTAGAACCTACTTCTAAGAGTGTTAACAACACCAGTTTACGTGTGCTACGGCTTCTGACCAATCATCGCCTTTGTTTACATCATCTTTATTCTTATGATGAACGGATTATACATTTTCATCTCCCTTTACATACTGAATCACCGCTTCAGCCCTGAAAACTGCCGTCACCGAACGGTTCACAGTAATTCACTCTGTCCTACCTTCCTTTTCATAACGAATCCTACTCCCGTTGTACCATTTTCTGTCGTTGTTATTGCCGTATACCTGTGCGACCGAAATTCATGTCTTCTTCCCATTTCGCTTCACTGAACCCCACTGTGTCTATATTGAGCCTTACCATTTGCCATTTCAGATTTTGCACCTTCCCTACCACAAGTTCAAACTTGTGACATTTCATGCCCCAGGTCATACGACGTAAACCTTTCGTTCGTTTTCCGCCTTTTCCTTTGGTCGCCTCCCCCTAGACAGTCCCCTGAAAGGGATCCGAATGGCTAACCAATCCGGAATCCTTTGCCAATGGAGGAATCATCTGGCCACTTTCTCGATTACAGGTCACACGTCCTTGCGTGTACATACATTCGAGACTGTTCATAGCGACATCACTTTTAACGACTTGTTGGCCGTGACACCGAAATCTAATGGTTCCGTCTAAAGCCTGTGTCAACGCTATATTTAAAAAGTCACTTAGTACGATGTTTAATCCAGTTTCGGGGAAACACAACGGCTGTAACGCCCAACGTTCGTTTTTGGTTGTTGCGTATTCGTAGACGTAACGCTTATTTTCGAACTTTCGATTTCAGCAGATTGTTGTCTTCAAATTAGGCCTCACAACGAATACATCGTAAATGCAAAGTGCGTACGCACATCTTAGATGCGAAACGCAAACAAATATAACAGAATACCTTAAGTAGGACGGTATATTTTAGTGTGCGTTATTGTACTGTATTTAAAGTTAAAGCAACTGACTTGGCTGCGGTCATAGAAAACTAGAAAATTAAATCCCAATGTGTGCTGTTTTTTCAAAGAACAGAGATGGAGTAGTAGGGTATTCTTCATTCATGTTTTGTGGTTACGTGTGTTAAGTACACGATTGGCCATTAAAATTGCTACAACACGAAGATGAAATTTAACCGACAGGAAGAAGATGCTGTGATATGCAAATGATTAGCTTTTCAGAGCATTGACACAAGGGTGGCGACACCTACAACGTGCTGACATGGGGAAAGTTTCCAACCGATTTCTCATACACAAACAGCAGTTGACCGGCGTTCCCTGGTGAAACGTTGTTGTGATGCCTCGTGTAAAGAGGAGAAATGCGTACCATCACGTTTCCGACTTTGATAAAGGTTGGATTGTAGCCTATCGCTATTGCGGTTTATCGTATCGCGTCATTGCTGCTCGCGTTGGTCGAGATCCAATGACTGTTAGCAGAATATGGAATCGGTGGGTTCAGGAGGGTAATACGGTACGCCGTGCTGTATCCCAACGGCCTCGTATCACTAGCAGTCGAGATGACAGGCATCTTATCCGCATGGCTGTAAAGGATCGTGCAGCCACGTCTCGATCCATGAGTCAGCAGGTGGGGACGTTTGCAAGACAACAACCATCTGCACGAACAGTTCGATGACATTTGCAGCAGCACGGACTATCAGCTCGGAAACCATGGCTGCGGTTACCCTTGGCAGACGGGAGCGCCTGCAATGGTGTACTCGACGAGGAACCTGGGTGCACGAATGCCAAAACGTCATTTTTTTCGGATGAAACCAGGTTCTGTTTACAGCATCATGATGGTCGCATCCGTGTTTGGCAACATGGCGATGAACGCACATTGGAAGAGTGTATTCGTCATCGCCATACTGGCGTATCACCCGGCGTGATGATATGGGGTGCCATTGATTACACGTCTCGGTCACATTCGCAGTGGACGTTACATTTCAGATGTGTTACGACCCGTGGCTCTACCCTTCATTCAATCCCTGCGAAATCCTACATTTCAGCAGGATAATGCACGACCGCATGTTGCAGGTCCAGTACGGGCCTTTCTGGATACATAAAATGTTTGATTGCTGCCCTGGCTCGCACATTCTCCAGATCTCTCACCAACTGAAAACGTCTGGTCAATGGTGGCCGAGCGACTGGCTCGTCAAGTCAGTCATTACTCTTGATGAACTGTGGTATCGCGTTGAAGCTGCGTGGGCAGCTGTACCTGTACACGCCATCCAAGCTCTGTTCGACTCAATGCCCAGGCGTATCAATGCCGTTATTGCGGCCAGAAGTGGTTGTTCTGAGTACTGATTTCTCAGGATCTATGCACCCAAATTGCGTGAAAATGTAATCACATGTCAGTTCTAGTGGAACATTTTAACGAGAAACATAGGAGCAAGTGTAGGCCTTCCTGTAATCTATGTTCAGAATACTGTCTTACCACTTTGGTTCTGTTGATTAAATTTTTTGATGCAGCAACTGAAGCGGAGGTGTGTGCTTCCTGGCTGTCCTACCTCACAGCACTCACTGCGAGTTCTAAAAGTGCTCAACACGTTACCTCGTTCAGTCCAAGACCACCTTCAGTATGAGTGAACCGTTCACGTCGTTGCTACTTCTTCCTTCACTTACTGCAGGTTATTGCATTTTGATGGAATTCTATTGCTGTACGTAGCGGACATACATAAAAAAAATTCCTCTTCAGTCCCTCTCCACAAATACCGGATTGTAAAAACTGTATGTAGGTGCACCGTATTTCTGCTGCTTTTCCGAAAGTCAACTCCAAGACAGCCTAAAATTTACAGACGTGAAATTATTATTAAAATCCAAAGAAAATAACCGGTTTGTGCTACTGTCAGCTATAACTACCGTAAACCGTCGGTCCCTTGTACGTCGTTACAACCGGTTTCGACTGCTTGTTGTCTCTGATGCGGTGTACAATATATTAACACAGAAATCAAGAGTTTTGCTCAGTTCAGGCATTCGCCGAAACTAGCGAGGCCATCTCACAAAACACAGTAAGAAAAAAGGATCGTAAAGATTCCCGTTTTCTCTCCTTGTCTTGTTTGCTGCCATTTTCAATGATTATAATGCTTTTTTTAATAAAATCACTGTTAAGTTTTTGCAACAAATACGTCCTTTCTCTTTCAAATTTTTGCAATGACAAAATGTTTTACCGCCTATCACAAGTGGTTTCCATTGCGCCCTGCATCCTCGTGCTGTTGATCACTGCTGACTCTTCGACATTTTTGAAGCAGTTTCGCAGCCCTCCTGACAAGGCCGCTGGCGGAACGAGTGTGACTTTCTGTGCCGGAGGTCTTTGGCCGCCATTGCTGATTCTTTTTATTCTAGAATTAATCAGTGGCGAGGCTGGAACCGAAGACCAGGGAAATCGTGGTTATTAGTGAAATACGCGACGCGTAGACCACGGGTGCAGTAATCTACACACACACAAACACACACACGCAAACGCACAGAGAGGAGGGGGGGGGGGGGGGGGGGAAGAGAGAGAGTGCCGCTCCCAATGGCACGAAAAGTAAACAAAAAAACGCATCCCGCAGTAACAGAACAAACTACACGAAATGGCGCAAGGAGGTAGGGAAAGGGGTGGTGCAGAATGTCCGGGGGGCCCCCCTATCGCCCAAACGAAAGTACTTACGACGTAGGTACCATGTACTGAAATTGAAAGATATTTTGATTTCCAATCACACGACGAAAGGGGGATACGCCCTATCAGTAGTCAGTTAGGCCAAAGATAGATTTGTACCTGCCTATAGCAGTTCAATGTTAGCACTGTAGTCGTTACTCGGAGGCTGGTAGAGCTTTGGGGTTGCCATATTTCAGTATTCACAAGGCAGCGAAGCGGTAAATATAATAGAAAATAACATGAAATTATAATCAGTGCACAAAAATACACTCTGATTCAGCTGTGTCGCCCAAAAATCGCGTTCATCAAGAAAACTATCGCCTAAATGGCGATGGCTGTATTCCTTTCAAAAATGTTGCCCGGTTTTCTGTCATTAGTGGACAAAATGCCGAAAGGTGACCCAATCTTATCACCTGGGTAGTATCAGTTATGAAAGTCAGTTCCGATATGGAACCATTTTTTGGCTGGGGTGGGGGGTACAGGATGAGACAGCGCATTCTGTAGTTCGCTCGTTTCCAAAAGCGCGCTGCTTGAATTCCTCCGAGCCGGCAGCGCTCTTCATCCCTCCCTCACCCTTTCGTACAAAATCTATTTCTGCTCTTGTGACACCGCAGTAACTGATGCCAGCAATTCCATGCACAGTTAAATCTTAAAGATGTGTCCTCATTCAGGCAGTGTCAAATGACTAAACATGCACGTGTAAAGGAAAAACAAGCTATGTCAGAATTCAATCGTTTGTTGCGGGGCATTTTATTTTATTGTAAAACAGTGTACAACAACCGGTTTTCCTCGATTCTCCACCGACCCCGGGTAGTTCTGCGAGCCGAGCCGCTGAGCTAGCACTCCGTGGATTCGGGAGACGAGGTGGTTTGAATCCATCTGCCGTCAACGTTGAAAATGATTTTCAGTGGATTCCCATTTTCAGTTTAGTCAAATGCCAGGGTTGGTTCCTTACTATAGCGCACAGCCAGTTGCTTTCGAGCGCCTTTCTTTCCTGACAGATTCCACTTCCCTTAAAGACGCAGCCCCTCTGCTTAAATGAAAGCAGCTGCATCAAGGGCATGCCAAGCATCTCTTTCGAGACACCCGGCGCTAAAAGCAACATGACAAATAAATGATAACCCAAATGCTCCTCATTTAGCGTCACGCATGTCTGCTGGATTGTTCTGCAAGACAGAAAATTACCTCCCTTATATTGCAAGAAGTGACAGGTGCACAGTTAAATGAGAAAATTTGGGAAAGCGTAAGACTGGATAATTCCAAATCCTTTGCATTTTTGCCGCCAGAAATTATTCTACCTTCTCTGTCGAACAGACGTCTCCCTCTTCCTTTACACTCACAAGGGCAGCTCACCTGCTCCATACAGATTTATGGTATCTGCAGGGCTCGGCCAGAAGTCAATGCGACATAAATGGGGGCTCCAGAAGGCCAAGCGTTTGGCAAACAGCAGGTGTTTTGGGGCGGGTCGGACGAGGAATGAGTCATTTGTCAGCACAGCTCCCAGTCAGCGGTTGGCGCACCAGAGAGAGTTCAGAGCGGTAAACCGAGGGTCCTGGGGCCGAGTCCCTACATGCAATCTTTTTAGCTTTTTCCTTTCATTTTGTATGTCACATGCACTACAAATAAAACGGAATAATACTCCAGACATTGTATTTATTAGTATTTTAATAAAAGGCACGAAAACGAATCGGAAAGTAAAATTTGAGATTGCGAATGTAAGGGCTAGCAGAAAAGTAATACCTCAGAATTTTTTTGTCTTAAAGTGCTTTAAATAAATCAAACTTTATTAACGTTCTACATTTCCGCTGGATGGACAACTAGCGTAAATGTTCAGTTATTTCCCATTTGTTTAAAAAATTACTGTATTTTCATTAAAATTTAATCTCCTTTTGTACTGGTTTAAAAAAATGCCAATTGGCATTTTTATACATATCTCAGATATTATAAGGACGTTTTGGAGTACTTGCACACCATTTTTTTTACTGGCAAGAGAACTTCGTATTTAACACGTTTTTATAACTCTTTGCTGTGGCTACAATTATTTGCACCCCCATTACTGGCATTATTACAACTTCATTTCTATTTGGCAACGATTCTAACCAACATAAACCACTGCCACTATCTGCTAAACACTGCACTTCTTCGTTACACACTTGCAGAATACTTACTGGCTGACTCAACACCTTCCTTTCATTGCTGGTGTCAGAACCCTCCTCCAACAAATCGTTCACAGCCTCCCTTCAATCGAAACCTTCTCTGTTTCCAGAAATTAGACACATTTTTGCAGAATTACTCTTTTCTCCCTATTCTGTTCACTAAATGAAAGATCAATTTTTTCCAGCGCTTCGTCATTCTCCCTTTCCTTTCTCTCTCTCCCTTTTTCCCACAATTAGTTGGCTGACCCCATTTTGGTCACCATTTTCCTGCCTCTCCCTTGTAGCCTCACCAACGTCGTCATTTATAGATGCTAGTATTTCTTCTACACTGACATCACTAATCTCCTGTAATTCTGCACCTTCTGTACTTTCTCCTTCCCCAGAACATGACTCGACTTCAATTTGGTTACTAAAGACTTTCTCTCAATCGTGTTCTGTCAGATTTTCCGCAAATACATCACCCACTTCGTCTGCAACACAGTGCTTATTTTGTGTGTCTGTCCAAAAAATCCCCTAAACCTCCGTTAAATGTACAGATTTGAATTTAGCGTGTTCCGCCTGGTACTACCTTCTTTTGCTCCTCACTTACAATTCCTGGCTGTTTAGTTCTAACACGTACGTAGGGTTTTGCTACCGGGTTCACATTACTACTTCTCATCTTGTAAACGCTAGCCCTTCACAGACGGCATTTAGTTTAACGGATTCTCGGATTCTGTACCATTTCTTATGTCCACCACCATTTGCAGTCGCCTTGGCGTTACATCGTCCTGTCACACGGGAGAATACGGTCGATAATTGTGCACCTGCTCGCCATTATCTCGCCTATCATTTGGTGGATAGCGCCACCTCTCACCACCTCCGCCCCTTCTCTTTCCACGGTACTCGCCAATTGTGTAAACGTTTACACTGTGCCGCGGTTCTGCATTGTTTGGTCGTTCGATACAACATCTACTTCTACGTGATTACTCTGCTATTCACAATAAACTGTCTGGCAGAGGGTTCAATGAACCACCTTCAAGCTGTCTCTCTACCGTTCCACTCTCGAACGGCATGCGGGAAAACAAGCACTTCTATTTTTCTGTGTGAGCCCCGATTTCTCTTATTTTATCGTGATGATCATTTCTCCCTATGTAGGTGGGTGGCAACTGAATGTTTTCGCAATCGGAGGAGAAAACTGGTGATTGAAATTTCGTGAGAAGATCCAGTCACAACGGGAAACGCCTTTGTTTTAATGATTGCCACTCCAATTGACGAATCGTGTCTGCGACACTATCTCCCTATTTCACGATAATACAAAACGAGTTGCCCTTCTTTGTACTTTTTCGATGTCATTCGTCAGTCCCGCCTGATACGGATCCCACACCGCACAGCAATACTCCAGAATAGGGCGGACAAGTGTGGTGTAAGCAGTCTTTTTAGTAGACCTGTTTCTCCTTCTAAGTGTTCTGCCAATGAACCCCAGTATTTGGTTTGCTCTACCCACAATGTTATCTATGTGATGGTTCCAATTTAGGTTATTTGTAATAGTAATCCCTAAGTATTTAGCTGAATTTACAGCCCTCAGTTTTGTGTGTCTTATCGCGTGATCGAAATTTAGCTAAATTCTTTTAGTACTCATGTGAATAACATCAAACTTTTCTTTATTCAGGGTCAATTGCCACTTTTCACACCATACAGATATATTATCTAAATCATTTTGCGAGTCAAGGCGGTAAATGACAGCATCATCTGCAAACAATCTGTGATGGCTACTCAGATTGTCTCCTATGTCGTTAATATAGATCAAGAACAATATAGGGCATATAACACTTCCTAGGGGAACGCCGGATATTACTTCTGTTTTACTCGATGACTTTCTGTTACTACGAACTGTGACCTTTCTGACAGGAAATCACGAATCCAGTGGCACAACTGAGGCGATACTTCGTAAGCACGCAGTTTTGTTAGAAGGCGCTTGTCAGGAACCGTGTCGCAAGCCTTCTGGAAACCTAAAAATATGGAATCAATTTGACATCCTCTGTCGATAGCACTCATTACTTTATTAGTATAAAGAGCTACTTGTGTTTCACAAGAACGATATTTTCTGAATCCGTGCTGACTATGTGTTAATAAATCGTTTCCTTCGAGGTACTTCATAATGTTAGAATACAGTATGTGTTCTAAAACCCTACTGCAAATCGACGTTAATCAGATGGGCCTATAATTCAGCAGATTACTCCTACTTCCCTTTTTAGGTATTGGTGTGACTTCAGCAATTTTGGAGTCTTTAGGTACGGATCTTTCTGTGAGCGAGTGGTTGTATATAATTGCTAAATATGGAGCTTTTTTTATCAGCATACTCTGAGAGGAATCGGACTGGTATACAATTCGGACCGGAGGCCTTGCCTTTATTAAGTGATTTGAGCTGCTTTGTCACACCGAGAATATCTACTTCTGTATTTCTCATCTTGCCATCTACTTTACATTCTAACGACTTCAAATCATTTTCTCACTTTTTTTTTAAACCGCAGTTTGCCTTACAAGTTTTTCGTTGATTTTCTGGTCAATTGTTTCGGCGAAATTAGTATGTTCATCTTTTATAGAACCCATTATAGCTGCAAACATTTACTGTATACATCTTGGTTCTATTTTCTGCATTACTGTTTCCTGTTTATGTTGTTCCACCGATACTATACCAAATTTTGTATCCCAATTTGACACTTTTGATTCAGTTACACTACCAGCATTGCCATCACAGAACTGGTTGTTACCGATTTCGTGCTTCATGCCACTTCCAGGCTCTACATTATCTGCACTAGTTACATTAACTGACGTACTTGAAGCAGCTTCTACTCCACAGCCCGTAAATAACAAAGAAACTTCGTCAAAAATCTCCTCTTTTTACTTTAACATCTACTAGGCCTACTCCTCTCTGTTCAGCCCTGCTGGTTTGTGAAGCACTTATATTCATTGAGGGTCCTTCCTCTTTTTATCGTATTTTAAAATGTTTATCACCTTCCATGTTACTCTTTCAAAACACACACACACACACACACACACACACCAAATGTAGCAAACTTACCTTTCATTGAATGCTGCAGCCTCGGCATGCTGAAACCGAGTGTCAGACCACCTCAGTCTGCGGTACCAGTGTAAGGGTCCCCGCTCATCGTGTAAGTTGCCATCACTGCTCTTATGTAGTGCTGCTCGTTGATACCGCTATGACGCCGCCTGCTGCTTCGCTGCGCTCTGTATTACATCTTCTTTCTTGTCAGTCTCTCCGGCGTCGCGAAATGGGTTGGGTTCAAAATTCCGCGTGTACCGATTTACTAAATATTTCATTATCGTTCACTATACGGTCTCTCACTAAATTTCCCTCAACCACGGATTCAATGTACCACGGCTTTTTTACTGTTTCCCCGGCATGTGCTCCATGTGCGTCAGCACGGTTCCTGTTGCCTGCACCTACCTGTGAACTCGTTGCAGCACATCACTGGTAGGAAAGCCGAGCAGAAACCTACCGTACTGCGACTCGCACCAGGCTGCATACAGCGTAACTATTCTAAGAATTGGGAAAAGGTCTTAATTTTGAGTGAAAGATAGAAGTACTTACAAAATTTTGGTATATGCTGAAATTTAGAATTGCAAGTTCACTGCCAAGCCGGTGCTAATCGTAAAACAGTCATGCGCAAACCCTTTCATTCACGTTAGCAAGTCTGTGCTAACGTATTTCCCGAAGTCTGAACAGCTGCTAAGCAAGGACTGTTCTTAAACGCAAATGCTCGCCACACTGTTAAGTTTATCAGTGTCTAATTAATACAATCAAGTTTTTGGTCACCGATCTTCTCAATGTGCCATGTGATAATTACTTAACAAAATCTGTACTTCCTAAAACGTCTGCATTCAGTGTCTTAAAAATTTCTCACACTAGTTCGTACAGCGTTTCTCAGTATAACAATGATCTACATATTTACACATTCACGCATCATTCACACTGCTGAAACTTATACAAAACTGTACAAACATAAATAAACAAAAAATCATTCAAGAAATAAACAGAATAATTCACGAAAACCTTCTCTTGACCTGTTTGTCGAATGTGTCTGTCCCCTACTTTACTCTGGTGGATGAAAATTAGAACCACGTACTCTGCTGAGCCCGATTCAGACCGTCTGCCACTGTACATGAATGAGTCATTCTCCCGATAAAGTCTCGAGACGGGAGCTCACTCGTAGATCCCCTGTGTGAAACAACTCCTGCAAGGGTACGTGCATAACCGCTACTGAAATGACGAATAATACAGATTCAGGTCATAAAACAATCTACATCTACATCCATACTCGGCAAGCCACCCGACGGTGTGTGGCGGAGGGTACCTTGCGTACCTGCGTCGGTTCTCCCTTGTATTCCAATCTTTTATTGTTCGTGGAAAGAAAGATTGTCGGCATGCCCCTGTGTGGGCTCTAATCTCTCTGATTTTATCCTCATGGTCTCTTCACGAAATATACATAGGAGGGAGCAATATACTGCTCGATTCCTCAGTGAAGGTATGTTCTCGAAACAAAAGCCTATACCGAGCTACTGAGCGTCTCTTGCAGAGTCTTCCACTGGAGTTTATCTATCATCTCCGTAACGCTTTCGCGATTACTAAATGATCCTGTAACGAAGCGCTCGGCTCTCCATTGGATCTTCTCTATCTCTTCTATCAACCCTATCTCTTCTATCAACCCTATCTGGTACGGATACCACACTGCTGAGTAGTATTCGAGCAGTAGGCGAACAAGTGTACTGTAACCTACTTCTTTCGTTTTCGGACTGCATTTGCTTAGGATTCTTCCAATGAATCTGTCTGGCATCTGCTTTATCGATGATCAACTTTATATGATCATTCCATTTTAAATCACTCCTAATGCCTACTCCCAGATAATTTAGGAATTAACTGCTTCCAGTTGCTGACCTGCTGTATTGTAGCTAAATGATAAAGGATCTTTCTTTCCATGTATTCGCAGCACATTACACTTATCTACATTGAGATTCAATTGCCATTCCCTGCACCATGGATCAATTCGTTGCAGATCCTCCTGTATTTCAGTAAAATTTTCCATTGTTACAACCTCTCGATATACCACAGCATCATCCACAAAAGTCGTCAGTGAAATTACGATATTATCCACAAGGTCATTTATATATATTGTGAGTAGCAACGGTCCAACGACATCCCCTATGCCGCACTTGAAATCACTCTTACTTTGGAAGGTTCTCCATTGAGAATGACATGCAGTGTTCGTTATCTAGGAACTCTTCAATCCAATCACACAATTTGTCTGATAGTCTGTATTCTCTTACTTTATTCATTAAACGACTGTGGGGGCACTGCATCAAACGCCTTCCACAAGTCAAGAAACACAGCATTTACCGGGAACCCGTGTCTATGACCCTCGGAGTCTCGTGACAGTCATGTTTTCTTGAACAACATGAAATGTAAAGAGAATATCTCGTTGAATAAAGTACTGCTATTGATCATTACAACCATTTTAATATTTTGGTAGATGTCCATTTAGAACCATTTCCAGACCAAGCAACACTTCGCTGTAGAAAAAATTTGGAGATAACGTCTTTGCCGCATCTGGAGCTTGTTCTCCAAATGAAATGTGCTGAAAGGAAAGGAACTCTTGAAAATGTTATTACTAAAGATTTGCAGTTATTCACCAATGGCATCAATCTGACAGAAAGGGTGTGATAGTGTTGAAACTGACTGATGACGGACAACATTTATCAGCTGTCGCTGCAGACAGGTGTGGCTGTCTCTCGTAGAAGTGTCAGTAGTCACCTGTATGCTGAAAGGGCTGCTCCGCGTTGCCGTGTTTCAGAATCGTCCGCAATGGAAGCAGTTAAGGACGTGACGGAGACAGTGACTGTGGACCTGGGTGCTCTCCTGGACGCCGGGGACGACGCCATGGTGATACTCGAGGCAGGTGACACTCGGCTGGTGGTGCACAGGGCCGTCCTGGTGGACAGGAGCCCAGTGTTGGCAGCCATGTTCGCCCACGACACCCTCGAGAGGAGCACCGGCGTGGTGAGGGTTGCCGACGTGGAGGGCCCGGTGCTGAGGCAGCTGGTCTCCTACCTGTACACCCTGCGGGCCCCCCAGCTGCCCGGCACGGCCCCCCAGCTGCTGGCCGCAGCGGATAAGTACGGGGCGTCAGGGCTGAAGGCGGAGTGCGAGCGGCAGGTGGCCGCTCAGCTGACTGTCGAGACCGCGGCGGCCGCAGCCGTCCTCGCGACCCGCCATCGAATTTCTTAAGGCACGTACCCAAGAGGTGATGGCCACTCAGGGGTGGGCAGATGCGATGCTTCATCAACCTAAAGACTTGATCGAAGTGAGCCGATTGCTGTGCGATCCACCACCAAAAAGCAGGTGAGCGTGGGGAAAACCTCTCATTCCTGTCTCTCAGTTCTGGATGTGTTTGTGTTTCCAAGTCAATAATTTTTGCCACTGAGTTTCTTTACATTTGTCTCTGCTGTAAAATACAGCATCATAGACAGTCAATTCACGATAGCTCACAGTGCTATCATTGCTCTCCTGTAGCAGTTTCAGTGAATCCCTAAACTGAACCCAGTTCATTATCAGGTATGTTAGCTAACAAAAATCATCAGAGCCAGTTTGTAGACATTATTCTGTTAAATTACATGTATACATAAAGTGGTTGTTTCGGTTTTAGCATCAACTGTCATGACAGAGGGTACACTCACTGTGTGAATAGGGCATGACCCAGCTGTATTGCCCAGCACAGGCTCACACAGTGATGGGTGTAGTTTGCAACTGGCAGCCTGTACTGGTTGCTGTAGGCCTGTTCACATAAAGTAGTGTTCAAAGTTGTTCAGTGCCTCTGTGGCTGATGACACTGAGACACCTTTGAATAGTGTCACACTGCATTAAGGTAACGACAAAGTAAGTCACTTACAATCGACACCTCGAGCAAGGTAGTGTACTGCAGAATGATTATAGAGGAGGATGGCAACATTCTCACAAATTTAGATTACTGATGTTGACCTGTGGAATTTTCGTCGTGTAGAAAAGCAGATTATCAGAGTATTCACTATTCACACCTCAGTACTACAGCTTTGTCTCTGTTGCATAGTTTATTTCTGTGTGCAAGCCATGTCAGCAAGTATCCCAACTTAATTCTTCGTTCTCTCCAAATCCAAACAGAACATAAGGGATTTTAATTGCTGTAAGGGAATGTTGTTGTTGTTGTTATTGTTGTCTTCAGTCCTGAGACTGGTTTGATGCAGCTCTCCATGCTACTCTACCCTGTGCAAGCTTCATCTCCCAGTACCTACTGCAACCTACATCCTTCTGAATCTGCTTAGTGTATTCATCTCTTGGTCTCCCTCTACGATTTTTACCCTCCACGCTGCCCTCCAATGCTTAATTTGTGATCCCTTGATGCCTCAGAACATGTCCTACCAACCGGTTCCTTCTTCTTGTCAAGTTGTGCCACAAACTACTCCTCCCCAATTCTATTCAATACCTCCTCATTAGTTATGTGATCTACCCATCTAATCTTCTGCATTCTTCTGTAGCACCACATTTCGAAAGCGTCTATTCTCTTCTTGTCCAAACTATTTATCGTCCATGTTTCACTTCCATACATGGCTACACTCCATACATATACTTTCAGCAACGACTTCCTGACACTTAAATGTATACTCGACGTTAACAAATTTCTCTTCTTCAGAAACACTTTCCTTGCCATAGCCAGTCTACATTTTATATCCTCTCTACTTCGACCATCATCGTTACTTTTCTCCCATCATCGTTACTTTTCTCCCCAAACAGCAAAACTCATTTACTACTTTAAGCGTCTTGTTTCCTAATCTGATTCCTCAACAACACATGATTTAATTCTACTACATTCCATTATTCTCGTTTTGCTTTTGACGACGTTCATCTTATATTCTCCTTTCGAGAGACTGTCCATTCCGTTCAACTGCTCTTCCAAGTCCTTTGCTGTCTCTGACAGAATTACAATGTAATCGGCGAACCTCAAAGTTTTTATTTCTTCTCCATGGACTTTAATACCTACTCCGAATTTTTCTTTTGTTTCCTTTACTGTTACATAAAAGAATAATCGTCTGCTGTCACGGCTTGTATGGAAGGTGTTCAGAAAACTGGGAGAAGTAAGCATCGGTGCTCCAGTGTGTGGCTGCTCACACCTCTCGCACCCCGAGACCACCTCACCAGACAAGCCAGTCCTCGAGGCAGTTCCGGCTGGTTCCCTAAAATTGAGTCTTCTCACCTCATTTTGTCGTCATGCCTATTCAGCCGTTAGATAAAGCTCACACAGTACTTCGATACATTTCCTTCTGTGTGACACAGAATACCATGCTTTACTGCATCTTCAATGAACAGGTATCCGACCCGTCTGCGTGTCTAGATTGCTCCATGGCTTTTAGATAGCCACCCTGTGAACACTACAGACTTTCATTCTACTGTGGCACACCTTATGAGATTATCTATCCCATCCACTGTTGTTGCTATTGTGCCTCTGATTTCTGTGAGCATTAATAGTCTCTCTGTGACCAGAGTTACCTTTATTCTGCACCATTTTACAACTGCATATGTCCATAAAAGTCTACTAGCTACTGACACTGATAAATGATCATTTATTTTTCATTTAGGTTTTAATACTTCTATAGTATTTTATGTGCTATTTGGCATATCAGAAATCTTGTGTTTGAGATGACAATATGTGCGTTCCCTGAACCAATTGTAATGAACTTATAGCCAGTATTGTAAATCATTCAGTGTCTTTCTCTTTTATTCAATAAAGAAATTTATGTTCTTGAAAAAAAAAAATTTGAAATGTAACACGTAAATATATTTCTCTACATTACTCCAAACTCGTTCTGATGACCAAGGTCCTAAGTTTGAAAAAGTTTTTGGTAACGGTAATCTTTTTACTAACAGTATTCTTTGTGTACATTTTACAAATTCTCTTGCTGATGTATATTAGATTCTTGTCGTAATTAGTGATCTTCATCTAGTTCACGACCTCATACTTCCCACACTATTGGGTGTCAGCTGCAGACACACATACATTATTTGGTTCTGGAACTGCCTTGGTCTTTCACTGATTCCACTTGCCCCCCACCACAACTCCCCCTCAAAAATTATACTTAGTGTCACACTCAAAACTTTATACACCACAGGTGCCTAAGGTTTTAATAATAATTAAAATAAGATGTATAAAACCGCATGTAAGCAGAATTATTTTTTAATTCATACATTGGAGTGATACAGTTTTTTCCCATTTTTTGGGGAGGATATCTCACAACCTCCTCCCCCATGTATCCATGCCAGGCCTTCTAGACATTAGATTCTCACGGAATTTACAGTTCATGCCTACTGTATGTGGGTCCGCAGCTCGTGGTCGTGCGGTAGCGTTCTCGCTTCCCGCGCCTGGGTTCCCGGGTTCGATTCCCTGTCCCATAGTACTCGGAGCCATTAGAACCATTTACTGTATGTCGAGGACAAACTTAATTTTATTTCAGTAGCAAGTTCACAGCACAACTTACGGACTACAGTATCATCAATCACAAACATTGCTCATCGCCTCCACCCCCCCACCCCCCCCTCTACACACACACACACACACACACACACACACACACACACACACACACACACACACACACACAGACAGACAGACAGACATTAGTGTTTGTTTTCCCATGATTGAATTGGGGAATGATACAGCTTACATAAACTACCTCGTGGTTTCATATGTGCTTACAAAGTGAGGATGCTCACTTGAAAAATGTTTAAATTTCTGTCAACCATATTTAATGAATGAAATTTAGATGAATGTGGTAATACGGTTATGACAAGTAACTGTTGCACAGCCACAGCCTCTTTCCGGTGTCAAATCAAGAGGTTCACCTTGCTGCACTGTCTGCTGTACTAAATTCCTTCCCCAGCTCAGCTTCAAACACAGTCAACAATTTTGTTTTCTGTACCTTTCAAAGGCCAGTTTTTAAAACAGGCTTTGAACGATGTCTGATGATCAAAAGTATAACATTAATTCCATTAAAAAAAATTTCGCAGCCAGACGAGTGTCGTGCCTGATTTATATGCATGTGTTACTATGCTCAGTTGTATCCAAACAACCTGAACCGCTTTCCACCTGGTTTGTATGCAGCCACGTAACTGTCTTGCAGTTAGAGTGTTCTCTTTCTCATACAGTCGTTTCACTACACAAAATCATTACTACAAGAGTCCACTAGAGAAAACTGCCCTTTCCTGCTATTGTCAATATGAAAACCAATACCACAATAACGTAATTATCAGAAAACCCATTACCAGAGATGGCGGTCCTCAGTGCTTGTAAACTAAAGTTAATTACAATAAATGACATTTCAAGAAGCAAGATTCCGCTTCAAACTACATGGTTCTGTATGGGACTGGAACCTAGGACTCCAATCCGGTCACTACTGTCTTTGCTAACAAAGCATGAGAGATCTTAACTGTCATTTTAACCACATGTAACAGCATTGCGCTTGTTCGAACTCGATATGATGAGGCGTAAGGTTTTGTTTTGGACAGGGATTGTGAATGACGCACAATAAAATCTTATAACTTTATGTATCGAAATTTTTCACCACTAGAGGGATGATGAAACTGAAATGATTATACAACAAAGTATTCCCTCACTGCGTTCCAAACCCAGCACATATCATGTTGTTTTCTAGCCACATATAGATGCACAATGTCAGTTTATTTCACCACTAGTGAGATATGCTTGTGTCTGAACTAGAAATTATGCGAGGAAAGGTTCTGTGCCGACTGGGACTCTTAACCCTGTACATGCTACCACCACTGACTACACACGAAGAGGTGCTCACTGTCAAATACTTCTCCACCAGACACTAGGAGTGGAATTTATAAATCTGAAATGATAGGCCAAAAAGATCTGTGCCTGGTTTTTTTTTTTTTTGATTGATTGATTTCTTTATTAATCCATGTAACAATTTACATTGTGTGGATTTCGTCAGCAAAATCATATACAATACAATATACCTACAATTATACACATAAAATTTGTATTTACACACATTTTTGAGGTATCTTAAATTAGTTTTATATCCTTGTGTAATTTGTAATTTTCTTATAGTACTGTACAATTTTTGATTTCCTCATGTATTACAATGCAGGATACTTTAATTACACTACATGTTTTAATTCAGATAGTCCATTACTGCGTAGTAACTTTTATTTAATAAAAGAAATTTTAGTTTTGTTTTGAACTGTCCGATTGTGTCAATATCTTTTATTTTTTGGGGTAATTTATTATATAATTTAACAGCATTGTACAACAAGCTCTGCTGAGTTTTAACTTTATTTTTCCTCTCTAGATGCAGATTGTATTGGTTTCTAGTTTCATAGCTGTGTACTAAAGAATTTTTCATATAGCAGTCAATTTTTTTTTTTACATACATAACACTTTGAAAAATGTATTCACAAGGGACAGTTAGGATTTCCAGCTTTTGGAAATGTTCAAGGCAGTGAGCCCTACTGCCACTCTTGGTTATTATACGAATTGCTCTTTTCTGTAATTTGAAAACTGTTTGAATATTTTTACTGTTGACTCCCCAAAATATTATTCCATAGGTAATAACAGAGTGGATATAAGAAAAATATACAGATCTGACACATGTAGTATCACAAACTGCAGTCAGAATTCTCAGAGCATAGCATGCTGTAGCGATTCTGTTACTAAGTATTTTAATATGTTCTCCCCACTTTAACTGACTGTCTACATGCATACCAAGAAATTTTGTGTAGTCTACACATTCTATAGTTTCATTGTTTAACTTAAAGTTGTTATAGTGTGGTTTTTTGCAGACATAGAAGTTAACAGCATTTGTTTTTTTAAGATTTAGTGTTAGTTTATTATTGGATGCCCACTCACGTACACTGTTTAGTGTTTGTTTGGCTTTTTCTTTTAGTGCATCTGGTGATTTGTCACTGATTAGAACATTTGAGTCATCTGCAAACAATATTGTTTGTCCATGCTTGATGCTCTGTGGGAAGTCGTTTATATAAATGAGGAATAGTACTGGGCCAAGGACACTACCCTGTGGGACACCTATATTTACATAATTTGGGTCTGAAGTATACTTTACAATATAGTTTGAGCAACTTGAAATATGTGAGATTTCAGTTATCTGTCTTCTATTTTTTAGATATGACTTGAACCATTTGTTCACAAGTCCCCTTATTCCAAGTTCATCTAACTTATTTAACAATATGTTGTGGTCTACTGTATCAAACGCTTTAGTTAGATCAAGAAATATACCTGTTGTGTAGTTCCCTTTATCTAATGCTTCTAGAATGTGTTTTGTGAGGTGTGCTGTTGCTGATTCTGTGCTTTTCCCTGATCGAAATCCAAACTGGTCAACAGACAGTAAGTTGTATTTATTTAAATAATTCATTAGCCTATCTTTCATAATAGTTTCTAATATTTTTGCAAAGCATGATAGTAGAGAAATTGGCCTATAATTTTCAATTTTTTCTGCATCACCTTTTTTGAAGAGAGGTAGTAATTTCGCATATTTTAAATAGTCTGGAAAGTAGCCCTGATTGAAAGATTGATTTATAATATCAACTAAAGGTGGAAGTAGGCTCTTGATACAGTCCTTAATTATAAAAATGGGGACTTCATCCAGACCAGCTGAGTTTTTGTTTCTCAGTTTGCTGACTGCTTTATAGACTTCTTCCTGTGTTGTAGGGAATAACACCATTGAGTGTGATACACCATTATTTGGCTTTTTGACCTGAGGGGCTGTTAGAAAATTTTCCTGTAATTTTATTCCTATGCTACTAAAATAATCATTTATATAATTTGCCAAATATATTGGGTCTTTTATTAGAGACCCTTCCTCTTTGATTTTCAAGTTTGACAGATTCATTTTCCTGGTACCAGTTTCCTGCTTCACAATCTTCCATACTGCCTTAATTTTGTTTTCAGCAGAGTGCACTATTTTGGAGTTATGAGCTCTCTTTGCTGCAAGCAATATTTTCCTATATGTTTTCCTATATCTTTTATAAAAGAGTGAGAAAGCAGGATTAGTTTGGCTGTGTTTAATGGAGCTCAGGTACTTTAGTGTTTCAGATGATTTTTTGATTCCTTTTGTGACCCACTTGCTTTTTCCTGTTGTTGATAATGGACATAATACTTTAGGAAATGTTTCTTCAAAATTTAATTTAAACAATGTCATGAAATTTTTGAATTTTTCATTTGCACCTACTTCTGAGTATACTGAGTCCCATGTTTGTCCTGCTATCTGTTTGGCAAACTCATGTCTATTTTTTTTAGAAAAAATTCGTCTGTAAATATGCATTTTCTTTGTTTCTTCTGGAGCCACTTTTATATTAATGATTTGAGCTGAGTGATCAGATAATCCTAGCTCTGCTACAACCACCTCACAGTTATCTTTGCCTAAATCTGTTAATACCTGATCAACAGCTGTCTTTGAGTATTTTGTTATTCTGGTTGCACTGTTAACCATTGGAACTAAATTGAAACTTTGAGCAAGACTTTGTAATGAGTCCCATGTAGAATCAGGATTCAGTTTATCAACATTTAGGTCTCCACATATGAGAATGTGGTTCTTTGGAGTGGATATCTTGTTAAGAACATGATTAAGTTTGGAGAAAAAGATATTGAAGTCTCCACTAGGAGATCTGTATATACATAAGATAATCAAATTCCTACACCTGTATTGGTCCCTGATTTCAACTGCTGCCAGTTCAAAATGTTGCTCTTCACTGATTACACATAAATCGCTTCTGGTCTTATACTGATAATTTTGTTTTACATAAATGCAACACCCTCCACACTTCATAGAAGTCCTACAGTATGCACACGCTAAATTATAAGACTGCAAGACTAATTGATTAATTTCAGCCTCATTGCACCAATGCTCAGTGAGACAAACAACTGAGCACTCTGTAGACTCTAGCTCCACTTCTAGCTGTTGGGTCTTATTTGCTAGGGAACATATATTTTGGTGAACAACTGTTAAGTAATTTTTTCCAGCACTATTTGCATTCCCACTTCTTTTCGTTTTAATGTCGTTCTGTTTTGGTTCAACTGCTTCCTTATTATGATTACACTCACGTTTTTTGTTTGCATATTGTATTCTTGGATAGTCACCCCCTGCAGACCGTATTAGTTTCCCTTATTTTTTATAATTTTACATAAATCCAGGAGCATTTTACTGAAAGTCATTGCACCTAGTCTGTTTAGGTGCAGGCCATCCCTACCCAGACATTTGTCGTCGAGAAATTTATTTGGGTCAACAAATACAACACCAAGTTCGTCGCACTGTTCCCTAATGCCAGTGTTTATTTTGTTTGTATACGCGTTACTCACCGATCTTCTTTGTAGAATTCCGTTGATAACAATTCTGGAGCTTGTAAACAAACCTTTGGCTGACCGAATTACATTACGAATATCATTTATGATTTCTTCTTGTCTGCTGCTTCTAATAGAGTTTGTCCCTACGTGAATTATCACGCCTTTAAAATTTTTGTTGGAATCATTGTTGTTTTGGTTGGATTTTTCCGTGTTCCTAATGTTGTTGAAATGTTTCACAATCTGCTGTGGTCGGATTCCAGGGCGAACCTCGACTTTACAGTTCGGAACCACTACATTTTTTAACATGGAATCGCCGATGACAAGGAAATCACTTTAGTCGATCTGTTTTGCTGGATTTCTTTCACATTTGTCTTTTTTCTTATACGTCACAGTTTTCCACTTATATTTGCTTACAGATTTACCGCACGAATCGTTTTCCGCCACTGTTTTCACTGGGATTAGCATATGCGAGTTTACATAGGTTTGTTTACTTCCCAATAACGGAGTTTGCACGCGGGAGTTCCACATGTTTCACTTTCTGCCACTGTTTTTGCCGGAATATGCACATGTAAGTTTTCACGGTTTTGTTTTTTGCTCACGAACGGAGTTTGCACAAAGGAGTCCTCACATTTGTTTGTTTTGTTCTGTAATGGGTTTCCACATACGCAGCTTGCCGATTCACTTTTTAGCTTTGCGTTTTCTTTTTTCAGAGACTGAATCTCTTTTTTGAGAGTTCCGATATCACTTTGTAGCACTTTAATTATTTCTTCTTTTGACTTTATCGTACTTACAAGTTCTGATGTTTCCCACTGCAAACAGTCGGTGCATGTCCACGGAACTTCGTCACTAATGAATTTCAGGTTCACTTTTGCGCACTTCTCATGAAGCCAAAAATTGCACTTTACGCATAAGATTCCTTTTATCTCACGTTTTCTGCATTGCTTACATGTAGAACCGCTGATTTTTTCCTTTTTGGTAGAGACAGACGTGTCGTTACACTTTTCATTCGGCGCCCTCTTGCAAATACATCTCGTAACCGGCACCAAGTGTTATTGTTGACATTGCATGCACAAATGCTAAAAATCATAATTGCTTTTCACCTATTACTTGCAGTGCGAATGCTAAAACTTGAAATCGCACAGTAAAAATTTTTGTACCCAACTAGTATTTAAAACCTGACACCTTTGCCTTTCATTGAAACCAGGATGATTATGGAATGTTGCAGACACAACAAAATGATGGAACTGTATCGTCCGAAAAATTTTCAAAATGGCAGAAAGATACACCTGAGTTAGATTCTCAGTTCGGCACCAACATTTTCAACATTGCAAGTTAAAATAAGTGTGCCGTGACTACATGATTATTGGTTCAGTAATGAAATAAAATTTCTGGTATAGGAAAGGTTGATGGTGAGCTTCTAATTGTCGGACTATGTTGTTTAACTGAAGTCAACAGAAGCTAAGAGGGTCTTTTCATAGTTGTTTAGTGTTCGGCTGATCAGTGACTCGAACACAGAGCTTAATCATATGAAGCTAGAGCCATTTTAACAGACCACCAAACTTTCAGTCCAGTGCCATTGTTTTGTTGTTAGCGGAGGATGCTCCTCACTGGATGAGCGTTCCCTTTTCCTGGAGGTTAATTACAGCCTTTACAAAACATTCTTTTCCTTGTTTACCAATAATCAACTTTCACTAGTGGCCTTACCTACCTAATGTGTACTTTCGACTTGATTTTGTAATCGATGAAATAAAATCACATAATTGTCGGCTGCCTTACTGGAATTATTGTAGCCTATGGAAATTTTTGCAGGAAATGTTTCTCCCACCTGAGCAACTGTCATCTTCTAAGAGTTTAGGTTGTACCAACACTAGATCATAGAACAAAACTCGGTGACAAGTATCAATCAAACTTCCAGAACGTTCTCCTGGTACATTCGTTGTATTAATAGCTGCAGTAGTGTGGTATTGTGTCAAGGAAAGTTAATTATTTTCTAGTTCTTTATTTTGGTGCTAGGGCATATAATTTTACTAAGAGAAGAGATGCATTTGATTTATAAGGAAGTCAATCATAAGCAGTTGCTGTTCTGAGAATGGGTCCATTGTTCTTCTCGAAGTGGATTCCTTTTGTTATAATTTCTGAAGAAATTTATTTTTTACTTTGAGGTGGTACTAAGCAGCTTTGTTTATCCAATATAATGTTTTTTTGAAGAGGTCATTCATTATTGTAGTTTCTTCTGTTACTATTAACACCACTGGTCATTGCAAAGACGAGACTTGTCTTCAGTAAACGTAGCTTACGTAGCACAGATAATCCCTCCAGATAAATTCCAGGTGGTAAAAGGAGGCCTAAAAAAAGTATCGTGCAATTGCGTAAGATAGTCCATAATTTTTTCTATGTAGCGTACTACATTGATGCATATTGTCTAAAAGGGCCACCCATAATTTTACTGAAACAAGTAGATTCATGCATAAGATCATAGAGATTTTGTTTTACATGTTCTCATACAGGTTGCAATAAGTTTAGTTATCAGCCATAATTTTTTATTGGAAGTTATAAATTATTCTTGGAGTGACTTACTGAATGTTGTACTCTTGACGGTCATGAAGATTGTTGTTTAAGCCTTTGAAAATGGTGCACAAAGTATTTTGTGCGTGTATGTGGTAAGTGCGCTGAACAAATCAAATCTGAAAATAATTTTCTAATTTTGAGTTGGTTTGTCTTGATGTGGTGGTTTACCAGTATGGCCCAATTGATTACTGGCAAACGTCATGAAATGTGACCAGTTAACCATCATGCAACACTTTAATTCAATAGCAAATATTGCGGAAGAAAGAAAGAAGTAATTTAGTGTTAAACGTCCTATCGACTGCAAGACCATAAGAGACGAAGCAGAATCTACAGCACTCAAATGTGGGAAAGGAAATAGATAGTGGCATTTCAAGGGAAAGGTCACAGCATTTGCATTGATCAGTTTAAGAAAAAAAAAAGGAAAATGTAAACCAGGATGGTTGGGTGGACATTTGAGCCATTGGGCCTTAACTTGATAAAATGAAAATGTTTGGTCCTTAGAAAAAAATGTACAATCAGAGGCTAATGAGTCCTCAGAATGTAACAATATGCATCTGGTGTGACAAAGGTCTTTTGTGCTAAGATATTGTTCCCAGGGATATGTCCATAGTAGTTAGCATCCGTTGTATTCGTGGTTGTCTGCAAATAATTTCATTGTGTCATTTGAAATAGTAATATGTGCTCATCAAACCAAAGGAGAAAAGTAATTTTGATTTTTATCGCCTCTACGTGTCTTTTCAACAATGATGGGTGGTGTTGATTTCAACTGTCACACAAAACTTTTCAAGCCATCATTTCAAGTTAAGACATGTCACTCGTAGCAACTGGCAAAAAGGAATTCGATAATAAACATTTTCTTGTGTGCAGTCAACAACGATGATGCATGCAGGCATGCAGCATGGAGGCTTAGATTTCCACTCCACACAGAAGTTTCCATTAAGTTATTTCCGTTTCAGACATAAATGCAAATCGCGCTACAGTTAGTCTAAGCAGATGTTTAATGTGTATTTGTGGTTAGAAAACAATGATAGGTGCTGGATTCAAATCCCAGAAAAGGTACAAAATACTTTCTCAACATTTCAGATTCGCATCTAGCTATATTTGGATATGTAATGTATTATTGCCCTTAGTTAACAATCCTATTACTTGCTGGGTTTGAATCATCTAACACAAAACTTTATGCTATGTCATTTCAACATTTGCACACACATGCTTACATGTGGCCAAAATGATATTTAAGATCTTTCATACTTACTTAAGAGACAATAGTTGCTTAATTGTAATACAAATGTCTTAGTCATGTAATTTCAAGTTGAAACTTAAGTTTCTGGAATGTCATTTATTGCAATAAACTTGAGTTTACAAGTGTTGAAGACTGTCACCTGATTATACCAGGTTTCGTGATATTTACATTATCGTGACATTAGTCTGATTGTGGACTCAGTATTACAGATCAATTTCTTCAAGTAGTGTCTCGTAGTAACCATTTTGTAGAGTGAAATGCCCGTACTGAAAAGAGATCGGAGGGACTGTAAGACGGTAACATTATGTGGGTGCATACAATTGAGGTGGAGTGGAATTCAGGCCGTTGGTATAGATTTGATGGTGATAATACCTGAGCTGACCTCTCCAGTAATTCTGTAATTGAGTATTTGCAAATGTATGTACCTTCTGGCTGCACTTTGTTTTGAACTACATGTTGTATCTGGTCATTCATTTGTATTAACGGGAGCCCTGTCCCCATATGTGGCACATGTCGTCCATATAGTTGCCAGTGTGTGGATGGTCCCTCAGCAGTGCTGGCCATAGGGAGGCACCCCCACATCCCCACGAGGAAACACCAGCCAGCTCACACCCTGCCTCTCTCTGTATGTGCAGCGCACCAGTCGTTACGGAGCTGAGTACCACAACCAGAACCACCACCACCTCCGCCGCTGCCGCCACCTCTGCCAGCGCACCTCGCCAGACACCTGCTGCTGCGCAGCCCACGACTACTCAACCTGATGAGGTCACTGTCTCTCAAATGCGGTGAGTTCCCTCAACACACACACACACACACACACACACACACACACACACACCATTATAAGGTAGATCAGACATAAATACTCGAAAGCATCAGAACATACATTCATGGGTGGTATCCTCAGGACTAGATCATAGTATCATGGGAGAGAGGTTAATTAAGAATAGGTTGGTAGAGAAAATAGCTATTGTCAACAGTTCAGTGACTTATTCTCATCAAGATCAGCAAACCAATGCCAGCAATAATTCATGCAATGTCATCCACAGAAAATTTAGTGGCAGGTAGAGTATGAGTGCACTGAACGTGTAACACTATGTCAAATGAGATAATTGTTTGTTGCTCTAGATGTATTGGAATGATCTAGCAGAGGTCACACATACACACATTTATGACACCATTTTTGGTTCTCGTCAGGAATGAGACAGGAAAAACAACCCAATAATTTGCTATAAAGTTTCTGTTAGTAACAAAAATTACACTCTGCAAGCACCAGCCAGAAGCAAACGTCAGCAGAGCCTTAGCTTGTCAGAGAGTGGTCCACCTTGGTTGCCCCACTGCTGTAACAGCCAGTCCCAGTAACCACAGACATGCGAAACAGAAACCCTGCCTCCTGTTGACAATGTGTCTGTCTGTGTGAGCAACAGATTTACAGTGCCATGAGCACCCAGAATCCACTGTCATTTGTGGTATGCATTCCTCTGTCTTTCCCTTCAGTTTTTAACCTCAACAACTACCTCTAGTGCCACAGCAGTTATTCCCTGATGCCTTCAAATATAACTTACTATGCTGACCCTTGTACTTGTCACAGTTTTCCACATATCACAATATCCTCACCTGTTGTGCAGAGACGTTCCACAGTTCTGTTATGAGTTCACCTAGTTTAAACATCCTTCTATAGCACCAAATTTGGAATGCTTAGATTCCCCTCTTGTTTTTTTCCATAATCCACGATTAATTTTTATGCAGTACTGTGCTCCAAACATCATTAAGGGACATCCAATACAAATTAAGGCCTATCCTTGGTATTAGTAACTTTACAAGGAATCTCCTGCTTTTCCATGCAACATTACTCCTTATAACAACCACGCTCTGTCCCTCAGTGTAAATTAGCTTCATGTGTAATAGTCACTACAAGCAGTCTACTGCGTGGTCCTTAATTCCGATGTAAACATTGCCACCAATGTTATTTCTGCTACTCGGCAATACTTTCCTCTTTCTTCCATTCATTAATCCTGATTTAGTGTTCATTCAACTATTTATTACATTCATCAACTCTGGTGATTCATTCAGACTTTCAGTGAACACAGTAATATCACCAGTGAATTTTATTAAACAAAATTGTTTTCACCTTCAGTTTTAATTAAATTCCTGGAAGTTTCTTCAATTCCACCAATGATTCTTCAGTGTTCATCTGAACATTTGTGGAGACTACCTGCATCTTTATCTTTAATCATCTTTGATTCAGAGTACCAATTCTTGTTGATTATTGCTCATATTCTATGTTATCTGCTGTACGATATACGTACATTTTAGAGAAAAAAATATTCACTGTTTCATGCTGTCAAATGTCATGTAAAGATCTACAAATCCAATAAATATCTCTTGATTTTTCTCACACATTCCTGCCACTATAAGGTTGAAGGTCAAGTTGTCCTCCCTGGATCCATTACTCCAAATTTAGCATCCTCAAACAGATCATCAGCTTTGTCTTCCATTCTTCTGGATGTTGTTATTTTTGTCAGTAAGTTGGATTCATGAGCTGTTTGGCTCATTGTGTGTAAGCTATCACACTTACCAGCGCTTGGTCACTTCTGTAGTGTTTGGATGTCTTTTTCTGGCTGTCTGTTGTTATGAATTGTCTCTCATCGATTATATAGACAAACGTGAAAATTCGTTTGATCGCCATTCATTATCACATTATCTAGAGCCTCATAGAAGTTAAAATTCACATTCCATTCCTGTGTACTTCAGTATCCTATTTATTTACACACTGAATTCACATAACAACTCTCTTAAAATTTACTTCACTCATTGTCATAACTAAATTGTGATCTGACTGTACATCTGGTCCTGGGTACACCTTAAAATCCAATACCTGATTCTATAATGTGTGTCTGGTTGTGATGTACTCCAGCTGGAAATGTCTTTACCAGCTAAAGCTCTGCCTCCCTCCTTAAGAGCTGAAAATGCCAAGATACCGAAGCAGCCATACAAATGTCACAGAACACAGGGCACAGCCTTGCAGCAAGTCAGCCATCCACATGTGGTGGAATGGTGCAGGAGGGCTCCTCCAAAGGGAGAGCTTGTAATGGCAACACCGACCACCATAAATGGCAGTCAGTGATTACATTAAACCTCCATGAGGAATTTTTGAGAAAGTTGTGACCGTGAGATAACCTAATGGGAACAGAACAAACAATCTGTTTGACTGGGATTCACTTCCAAAACACTCCAGCAGAGTATAACCAACACTAAACAGGTGGGTGAGGAACAGATGTTCTCCAGCACAAAAGCAAGTCGTAATATTACATATTAATATCAGTTGCCAGGCTAATTAGGCATTTTTGTCATACAATGTAATAAAGCTCAAGGCAGTGCTAGGGCTAACCTAACTTTGCTTAACACCTACTAAACTCTTTCTTGACATCTGTTCGCACTAGAACACAGTAACCTAACCTTGCAGATAAATGTAGTACTAACTTGGAAGTGAAGACGATGTACCTTGAATGAACTAGATGCAGCAGTTAATACAACCGGTCACCAACACACATGATACTAATAGCATTACTGAACAGGGCAGAGCATGAAATGATTCTGATTTAAATCGGGATTTATTATGATCATACTCTATAACATCATTGCTTAGTAGAGTTTCTCTATGCCATTACATGAACCAGCTTGCATTAAAATAGCTAACACAGTAAATATTTCTTTCTTGAGCTCAGTTTGAAGCAATTAAACAGAAAGCAAATCTAACTACAGTGGCTCTGGAGGGACCTTTTCTTTGCTTCATTAACCAACTAGCCTAGCACATGAGGGCTATTAAACTTTAATGGTTTGATGAACCATGCTCATTAACAAAACTACTCGAGTGTGTATGGGAAATTGTGAGTATTGTCATGAATAATTATTCATTAAGTGAAGCACAACAAACTATAACTCTTCAAATAACAAGTGTGCTTTGAAAAGCAGTCTTTTAACCTTCTCAAAATATGGTTGACTGTGCAAATGCCAAAACAATTTTAAATTCAAGTTCAAACACCTACTCATAAAATGAACAGTGATAAAGCTTTGTAATTCTGATCAAAGTGCATAATTAATAATCCTTTTTACTTCTATTCAATATTATTATTCTTTTAACTAACAACTTTACTATTTACTGGTACTTTTTTAAGTAAGGCAAATTATTTAAGAAAATGATTGCAGATAGATTGAAAACCACACTGGCAGTGTAGTATTTCTCAAACTATAAAACTGAACTTTAAACACAACTCCACACATCAGAAAGTAATCACAACTATTTCTGAATAGTCTTTTCATAATAAATTAGCACACTTGGAATTAAATTCACTTGGATAGGATTCCTGGTAAGGTTTGTGATTTGGGATAATCACAGGTGCAAGATACAGCTTTTAGCAATACCACAATTATTATTAAAATCAACCAAATTTCACAAATACCTGGTCCATTTACAGAGTGCCAAATATAAACATTTTGGTGGAAGGCTGGTGGCACTGGTGGCGTGATTTGCAGTGGCTGTTAACATGACGGCGATGTAGTCATGGCAGTACTGTTGGCCTCGCCCTGTTATAGGTCTTCTGAATTATATTTTTGCAGGGCCGAAAACCGTCCCATTATACATGATATCACCAAATGCAGAATCAAAGGTGCATAAGTAACGCTCTTAGCTCCTCTGCCTCAAAACTGCAAGAATGAGCCACAATGTTCCGCTACTGCTAGCGAGATATTAACCACAGCACTGCTCAAGCCAGACTCCTTAGCCGTCGCAAGGGACAAGTTGCCGCTTGCGTGAACGACACCTTTTCCATTCTGTCTGGCTACTTCTGTAGCTGCAGGGATTCCCCACATTTTTTACATTCGACCCTGCATTCCCTAACTATGGACCAAGTCATTTACAGTACATTACATAATAATCATTCCAGTAGTTATTTACATTAACAAGCTTAATTTAAACTTTGTTCCAAAAGTTCACATAACTGAAATATGTATACGTTATCAAAGAATTTCCATGACAGATAAAAGACTCTACATACGACAGATACAGCACTCTACATAATCTACATGATCATTGGTTCAGTAATGAAATAAAATTTCTGGTATAGGAAAGGTTGATGGTGAGCTTCTAATTGTCGGACTATGTTGTTTAACTGAAGTCAACAGAAGCTAAGAGGGTCTTTTCATAGTTGTTTAGTGTTCGGCTGATCAGTGACTCGAACACAGAGCTTAATCATATGAAGCTAGAGCCATTTTAACAGACCACCAAACTTTCAGTCCAGTGCCATTGTTTTGTTGTTAGCGGAGGATGCTCCTCACTGGATGAGCGTTCCCTTTTCCTGGAGGTTAATTACAGCCTTTACAAAACATTCTTTTCCTTGTTTACCAATAATCAACTTTCACTAGTGGCCTTACCTACCTAATGTGTACTTTCGACTTGATTTTGTAATCGATGAAATAAAATCACATAATTGTCGGCTGCCTTACTGGAATTATTGTAGCCTATGGAAATTTTTGCAGGAAATGTTTCTCCCACCTGAGCAACTGTCATCTTCTAAGAGTTTAGGTTACACCAACACTAGATCATACAAAAAAGTATCAATCAAACTTCCACAACGTTCTCCTGGTATCTTTGTTGTATTAATAACTGCAGTAGTGTGGTATTGTGTCAAGGAAAGTTAATTATTTTCTAGTTCTTTATTTTTGTGCTAGGGGCATATAATTTTACTAAGAGAAGAGATGCATTTGATTTATAAGGAAGTCAATCATAGGCAGTTGCTGTTCTGAGAATGGGTCCATTGTTATTGTCGAATTGGATTCCTTTTGTTACAATTTCTGAAGAAATTTATTTTTTAATTTGAGGTGGTACTAAGCAGCTCTGTTCATCCAATATAATGTTTTTTTGAAGAGGTCATTCATTATTGTAGTTTCTTCTGTTACTATTAACACCACCGGTCATTGCAAAGACGAGACTTGTCTTCAGTAAACGTAGCTTACGTAGCACAGATAATCCCTCCAGATAAATTCCAGGTGGTAAAAGGAGGCCTAAAAAAAGTATCGTGCAATTGCGTAAGATAGTCCATAATTTTTTCTATGTAGCGTACTACATTGATGCATATTGTCTAAAAGGGCCACCCATAATTTTACTGAAACAAGTAGATTCATGCATAAGATCATAGAGATTTTGTTTTACATGTTCTCATACAGGTTGCAATAAGTTTAGTTATCAGCCATAATTTTTTATTGGAAGTTATAAATTATTCTTGGAGTGACTTACTGAATGTTGTACTCTTGACGGTCATGAAGATTGTTGTTTAAGCCTTTGAAAATGGTGCACAAAGTATTTTGTGCGTGTATGTGGTAAGTGCGCTGAACAAATCAAATCTGAAAATAATTTTCTAATTTTGAGTTGGTTTGTCTTGATGTGGTGGTTTACCAGTATGGCCCAATTGATTACTGGCAAACGTCATGAAATGTGACCAGTTAACCATCATGCAACACTTTAATTCAATAGCAAATATTGCGGAAGAAAGAAAGAAGTAGTTTAGTGTTAAACGTCCTATCGACTGCAAGACCATAAGAGATGAAGCAGAATCTACAGCACTCAAATGTGGGAAAGGAAATAGATAGTGGCATTTCAAGGGAAAGGTCACAGCATTTGCATTGATCAGTTTAAGAAAAAAAAAAAAAGGAAAATGTAAACCAGGATGGTTGGGTGGACATTTGAGCCATTGGGCCTTAACTTGATAAAATGAAAATGTTTGGTCCTTAGAAAAAAAATGTACAATCAGAGGCTAATGAGTCCTCAGAATGTAACAATATGCATCTGGTGTGACAAAGGTCTTTTGTGCTAAGAAATTGTTCCCAGGGATATGTCCATAGTAGTTAGCATCCGTTGTATTCGTGGCTGTCTGCAAATAATTTCATTGTGTCATTTGAAATAGTAATATGTGCTCATCAAACCAAAGGAGAAAAGTAATTTTGATTTTTATCGCCTCTACGTGTCTTTTCAACAATGATGGGTGGTGTTGATTTCAATTGTCACACAAAACTTTTCAAGCCATCATTTCAAGTTAAGACATGTCACTCGTAGCAACTGGCAAAAAGGAATTCGATAATAAACATTTTCTTGTGTGCAGTCAACAACGATGATGCATGCAGGCATGCAGACTTAGATTTCCACTCCACACAGAAGTTTCCATTAAGTTATTTCCGTTTCAGACATAAATGCAAATCGCGCTACAGCTAGTCTAAGCAGATGTTTAATGTGTATTTGTGGTTAGAAAACAATGATAGGTGCTGGATTCAAATCCCAGAAAAGGTACAAAATACTTTCTCAACATTTCAGATTCGCATCTAGCTATATTTGGATATGTAATGTATTATTGCCCTTAGTTAACAATCCTATTACTTGCTGGGTTTGAATCATCTAACACAAAACTTTATGCTATGTCATTTCAACATTTGCACACACATGCTTACATGTGGCCAAAATGATATTTAAGATCTTTCATACTTACTTAAGAGACAATAGTTGCTTAATTGTAATACAAATGTCTTAGTCATGTAATTTCAAGTTGAAACTTAAGTTTCTGGAATGTCATTTATTGCAATAAACTTGAGTTTACAAGTGTTGAAGACTGTCACCTGATTATACCAGGTTTCGTGATATTTACATTATCGTGACATTAGTCTGATTGTGGACTCAGTATTACAGATCAATTTCTTCAAGTAGTGTCTCGTAGTAACCATTTTGTAGAGTGAAATGCCCGTACTGAAAAGAGATCGGAGGGACTGTAAGACTGTAACTTTATGTGGGTGCATACAATTTAGGTGGAGTGGAATTCAGGCCGTTGGTATAGATTTGATGGTGATAATACCTGAGCTGACCTCTCCAGTAATGCTGTAATTGAGTATTTGCAAATGTATGTACCTTCTGGCTGCACTTTGTTTTGAACTACATGTTGTATCTGGTCATTCATTTGTATTAACGGGAGCCCTGTCCCCATATGTGGCACATGTCGTCCATATAGTTGCCAGTGTGTGGATGGTCACTTAGCAGTGCTGGCCATAGGGAGGCACCCCCACATCCCCACGAGGAAACACCAGCCAGCTCACACCCTGCCTCTCTCTGTATGTGCAGCGCACCAGTCGTTACGGAGCTGAGTACCACAACCAGAACCACCACCACCTCCGCCGCTGCCGCCACCTCTGCCAGCGCACCTCGCCAGACACCTGCTGCTGCGCAGCCCACGACTACTCAACCTGATGAGGTCACTGTCTCTCAAATGCGGTGAGTTCCCTCAACACACACACACACACACACACATACACACACCATTATAAGGTAGATCAGACATAAATACTCGAAAGCATCAGAACATACATTCATGGGTGGTATCCTCAGGACTAGATCATAGTATCATGGGAGAAAGGTTAATTAAGAATAGGTTGGTAGAGAATATAGCTATTGTCAACAGTTCAGTGACTTATTCTCATCAAGATCAGCAAACCAATGCCAGCAATAATTCATGCAATGTCATCCACAGAAAATTTAGTGGCAGGTAGAGTATGAGTGCACTGAATGTGTAACACTATGTCAAATGAGATAATTGTATGTTACTCTAGATGTATTGGAATGATCTAGCAGAGGTCACACATACACACTGACACCATTTTTGGTTCTCGTCAGGAATGAGACAGGAAAAACAACCCAATAATTTGCTATAAAGTTTCTGTTAGTAACAAAAATTACACTCTGCAAGCACCAGCCAGAAGCAAACGTCAGCAGAGCCTTAGCTTGTCAGGGAGTGGTCCACCTTGGTTGCCTCACTGCTGTAACAGCCAGTCCCAGAAACCACAGACATGCGAAACAGAAACTCTGCCTCCTGTTGACAATGTGTCTATCTGTGTGAGCAACAGATTTACAGTGCCATGAGCACCCAGAATCCACTGTCATTTGTGGTATGCATTCCTCTGTCTTTCCCTTCAGTTTTTAACCTCAACAACTACCTCTTAGTGCCACAGCAGTTATTCCCTGATGCCTTCAAATATAACTTACTATGCTGACCCTCGTACTTGTCACAGTTTTCCACATATCACAATATCCTCACCTGTTGTGCAGAGACGTTCCACAGTTCTGTTATGAGTTCACCTAGTTTAAACATCCTTCTATAGCACCAAATTTGGAATGCTTAGATTCCCCTCTTGTTTTTTTCCATAATCCACGATTAATTTTTATGCAGTACTGTGCTCCAAACATACATTAAGGGACATCCAATACAAATTAAGGCCTATCCTTGGTATTAGTAACTTTACAAGGAATCTCCTGCTTTTCCATGCAACATTACTCCTTATAACAACCATGCTCTGTCCCTCAGTGTAAATTAGCTTCATGTGTAATAGTCACTACAAGCAGTCTACTGCGTTGTCCTTAATTCCGATGTAAACATTGCCACCAATGTTATTTCTGCTACTCGGCAATACTTTCCTCTTTCTTCCATTCATTAATCCTGATTTAGTGTTCATTCAACTATTTATTACATTCATCAACTCTGGTGATTCATTCAGACTTTCAGTGAACACAGTAATATCACCAGTGAATTTTATTAAACAAAATTGTTTTCATCTTCAGTTTTAATTAAATTCCTGGAAGTTTCTTCAATTCCACCAATGATTCCTCAGTGTTCATCTGAACATTTGTGGAGACTACCTGCATCTTTATCTTTAATCATCTTTGATTCAGAGTACCAATTCTTGTTGATTATTGCTCATATTCTATGTTATCTGCCGTACCATATACGTACATTTTAGAGAAAAAAAATTTCACTGTTTCATGCTGTCAAATGTCATGTAAAGATCTACAAATCCAATAAATACCTCTTGATTTTTCTCACACATTCCTGCCACTATAAGGTTGAAGGTCAAGTTGTCCTCCCTGGATCCATTACTCCAAATTTAGCATCCTCAAACAGATCATCAGCTTTGTCTTCCATTCTTCTGGATGTTGTTATTTTTGCCAGAAGTTGGATTCATGAGCTGTTTGGCTCATTGTGCGTAAGCTATCACACTTACCAGCGCTTGGTCACTTCTGTAGTGTTTGGATGTCTTTTTCTGGCTGTCTGTTGTTATGAATTGTCTCTCATCGATTATATAGACGAACGTGAAAATTCGTTTGATCGCCATTCATTATCACATTATCTAGAGCCTCATAGAAGTTAAAATTCACATTCCATTCCTGTGTACTTCAGTATCCTATTTATTTACACACTGAATTCACATAACAACTCTCTTAAAATTTACTTCACTCATTGTCATAACTAAATTGTGATCTGACTGTACATCTGGTCCTGGGTACACCTTAAAATCCAATACCTGATTCTATAATGTGTGTCTGGTTGTGATGTACTCCAGCTGGAAATGTCTTTACCAGCTAAAGCTCTGCCTCCCTCCTTAAGAGCTGAAAATGCCAAGATACCGAAGCAGCCATGCAAATGTCACAGAACACAGGGCACAGCCTTGCAGCAAGTCAGCCATCCACATGTGTTGGAATGGTGGAGGAGGGCTCCTCCAAAGGGAGAGCTTGTAATGGCAACACCGACCACCATAAATGGCAGTCAGTGATTACATTAAACCTCTATGAGGAATTTTTGAGAAAGTTGTGACCGTGAGATAACCTAATGGGAACAGAACAAACAATCTGTTTGACTGGGATTCACTTCCAAAACACTCCAGCAGAGTATAACCAACACTAAACAGGTGGGTGAGGAACAGATGTTCTCCAGCACAAAAGCAAGTCGTAATATTACATATTAATATCAGTTGCCAGGCTAATTAGGCATTTTTGTCATACAATGCAATAAAGCTCAAGGCAGTGCTAGGGCTAACCTAACTTTGCTTAACACCTACTAAACTCTTTCTTGACATCTGTTCGCACTAGAACACAGTAACCTAACCTTGCAGATAAATGTAGTACTAACTTGGAAGTGAAGACGATGTACCTTGAATGAACTAGATGCAGCAGTTAATACAACCGGTCACCAACACACATGATACTAATAGCATTACTGAACAGGGCAGAGCATGAAATGATTCTGATTTAAATCGGGATTTATTATGATCATACTCTATAACATCATTGCTTAGTAGAGTTTCTCTATGCCATTACATGAACCAGCTTGCATTAAAATAGCTAACACAGTAAATATTTCTTTCTTGAGCTCAGTTTGAAGCAATTAAACAGAAAGCAAATCTAACTACAGTGGCTCTGGAGGGACCTTTGCTTTGCTTCATTAACCAACTAGCCTAGCACATGAGGGCTATTAAACTTTAATGGTTTGATGAACCATGCTCATTAACAAAACTACTCGAGTGTGTATGGGAAATTGTGAGTATTGTCATGAATAATTATTCATTAAGTGAAGCACAACAAACTATAACTCTTCAAATAACAAGTGTGCTTTGAAAAGCAGTCTTTTAACCTTCTCAAAATATGGTTGACTGTGCAAATGCCAAAACAATTTTAAATTCAAGTTCAAACACCTACTCATAAAATGAACAGTGATAAAGCTTTGTAATTCTGATCAAAGTGCATAATTAATAATCCTTTTTACTTCTATTCAATATTATTATTCTTTTAACTAACAACTTTACTATTTACTGGTACTTTTTTAAGTAAGGCAAATTATTTAAGAAAATGATTGCAGATAGATTGAAAACCACACTGGCAGTGTAGTATTTCTCAAACTATAAAACTGAACTTTAAACACAACTCCACACATCAGAAAGTATTCACAGCTATTTCTGAATAGTCTTTTCATAATAAATTAGCACACTTGGAATTAAATTCACTTGGATAGGATTCCTGGTGAGGTTTGTGATTTGGGATAATCACAGGTGCAAGATACAGCTTTTAGCAATACCACAATTATTATTAAAATCAACCAAATTTCACATATACCTGGTCCATTTACAGAGTGCCAAATATAAACATTTTGGTGGAAGGCTGGTGGCACTGGTGGCGTGATTTGCAGTGGCTGTTAACATGACGGCGATGTAGTCATGGCAGTACTGTTGGCCTCGCCCTGTTATAGGTCTTCTGAATTATATTTTTGCAGGGCCGAAAACCGTCCCATTATACATGATATCACCAAATGCAGAATCAAAGGTGCATAAGTAACGCTCTTAGCTCCTCTGCCTCAAAACTGCAAGAATGAGCCACAATGTTCCGCTACTGCTAGCGAGATATTAACCACAGCACTGCTCAAGCCAGACTCCTTAGCCGTCGCAAGGGACAAGTTGCCGCTTGCGTGAACGACACCTTTTCCATTCTGTCTGGCTACTTCTGTAGCTGCAGGGATTCCCCACATTTTTTACATTCGACCCTGCATTCCCTAACTATGGACCAAGTCATTTACAGTACATTACATAATAATCATTCCAGTAGTTATTTACATTAACAAGCTTAATTTAAACTTTGTTCCAAAAGTTCACATAACTGAAATATGTATACGTTATCAAAGAATTTCCATGACAGATAAAAGACTCTACATACGACAGATACAGCACTCTACATAATCTACATGATCATTGGTTCAGTAATGAAATAAAATTTCTGGTATTGGAAAGGTTGATGGTGAGCTTCTAATTGTCGGACTATGTTGTTTAACTGAAGTCAACAGAAGCTAAGAGGGTCTTTTCATAGTTGTTTAGTGTTCGGCTGATCAGTGACTCGAACACAGAGCTTAATCATATGAAGCTAGAGCCATTTTAACAGACCACCAAACTTTCAGTCCAGTGCCATTGTTTTGTTGTTAGCGGAGGATGCTCCTCACTGGATGAGCGTTCCCTTTTCCTGGAGGTTAATTACAGCCTTTACAAAACATTCTTTTCCTTGTTTACCAATAATCAACTTTCACTAGTGGCCTTACCTACCTAATGTGTACTTTCGACTTGATTTTGTAATCGATGAAATAAAATCACATAATTGTCGGCTGCCTTACTGGAATTATTGTAGCCTATGGAAATTTTTGCAGGAAATGTTTCTCCCACCTGAGCAACTGTCATCTTCTAAGAGTTTAGGTTGCACCAACACTAGATCATAGAACAAAACTCGGTGACAAGTATCAGTCAAACTTCCAGAACGTTCTCCTGGTACCTTCGTTGTATTAATAGCTGCAGTAGTGTGGTATTGTGTCAAGGAAAGTTAATTATTTTCTAGTTCTTTATTTTGGTGCTAGGGCATATAATTTTACTAAGAGAAGAGATGCATTTGATTTATAAGGAAGTCAATCTTAAGCAGTTGCTGTTCTGAGAATGGGTCCATTGTTCTTCTCGAAGTGGATTCCTTTTGTTATAATTTCTGAAGAAATTTATTTTTTACTTTGAGGTGGTACTAAGCAGCTTTGTTTATCCAATATAATGTTTTTTTGAAGAGGTCATTCATTATTGTAGTTTCTTCTGTTACTATTAACACCACCGGTCATTGCAAAGACGAGACTTGTCTTCAGTAAACGTAGCTTACGTAGCACAGATAATCCCTCCAGATAAATTCCAGGTGGTAAAAGGAGGCCTAAAAAAAGTATCGTGCAATTGCGTAAGATAGTCCATAATTTTTTCTATGTAGCGTACTACATTGATGCATATTGCCTAAAAGGGCCACCCATAATTTTACTGAAACAAGTAGATTCATGCATAAGATCATAGAGATTTTGTTTTACATGTTCTCATACAGGTTGCAATAAGTTTAGTTATCAGCCATAATTTTTTATTGGAAGTTATAAATTATTCTTGGAGTGACTTACTGAATGTTGTACTCTTGACGGTCATGAAGATTGTTGTTTAAGCCTTTGAAAATGGTGCACAAAGTATTTTGTGCGTGTATGTGGTAAGTGCGCTGAACAAATCAAATCTGAAAATAATTTTCTAATTTTGAGTTGGTTTGTCTTGATGTGGTGGTTTACCAGTATGGCCCAATTGATTACTGGCAAACGTCATGAAATGTGACCAGTTAACCATCATGCAACACTTTAATTCAATAGCAAATATTGCGGAAGAAAGAAAGAAGTAATTTAGTGTTAAACGTCCTATCGACTGCAAGACCATAAGAGACGAAGCAGAATCTACAGCACTCAAATGTGGGAAAGGAAATAGATAGTGGCATTTCAAGGGAAAGGTCACAGCATTTGCATTGATCAGTTTAAGAAAAAAAAAAAAAGGAAAATGTAAACCAGGATGGTTGGGTGGACATTTGAGCCATTGGGCCTTAACTTGATAAAATGAAAATGTTTGGTCCTTAGAAAAAAATGTACAATCAGAGGCTAATGAGTCCTCAGAAAGTAACAGTATGCATCTGGCGTGACAAAGGTCTTTTGTGCTAAGAAATTGTTCCCAGGGATATGTCCATAGTAGTTAGCATCCGTTGTATTCGTGGTTGTCTGCAAATAATTTCATTGTGTCATTTGAAATAGTAATATGTGCTCATCAAACCAAAGGAGAAAAGTAATTTTGATTTTTATTGCCTCTACGTGTCTTTTCAAGAATGATGGGTGGTGTTGATTTCAACTGTCACACAAAACTTTTCAAGCCATCATTTCAAGTTAAGACATGTCACTCGTAGCAACTGGCAAAAAGGAATTCGATAATAAACATTTTCTTGTGTGCAGTCAACAACGATGATGCATGCAGGCATGCAGACTTAGATTTCCACTCCACACAGAAGTTTCCATTAAGTTATTTCCGTTTCAGACATAAATGCAAATCGCGCTACAGCTAGTCTAAGCAGATGTTTAATGTGTATTTGTGGTTAGAAAACAATGATAGGTGCTGGATTCAAATCCCAGAAAAGGTACAAAATACTTTCTCAACATTTCAGATTCGCATCTAGCTATATTTGGATATGTAATGTATTATTGCCCTTAGTTAACAATCCTATTACTTGCTGGGTTTGAATCATCTAACACAAAACTTTATGCTATGTCATTTCAACATTTGCACACACATGCTTACATGTGGCCAAAATGATATTTAAGATCTTTCATACTTACTTAAGAGACAATAGTTGCTTAATTGTAATACAAATGTCTTAGTCATGTAATTTCAAGTTGAAACTTAAGTTTCTGGAATGTCATTTATTGCAATAAACTTGAGTTTACAAGTGTTGAAGACTGTCACCTGATTATACCAGGTTTCGTGATATTTACATTATCGTGACATTAGTCTGATTGTGGACTCAGTATTACAGATCAATTTCTTCAAGTAGTGTCTCGTAGTAACCATTTTGTAGAGTGAAATGCCCGTACTGAAAAGAGATCGGAGGGACTGTAAGACGGTAACATTATGTGGGTGCATACAATTGAGGTGGAGTGGAATTCAGGCCGTTGGTATAGATTTGATGGTGATAATACCTGAGCTGACCTCTCCAGTAATTCTGTAATTGGGTTTTTGCAAATGTATGTACCTTCTGGCTGCACTCTGTTTTGAACTACATGTTGTATCTGGTCATTCATTTGTATTAATGGGAGCCCTGTCCCCATATGTGGCACATGTCGTCCATATAGTTGCCAGTGTGTGGATGGTCCCTCAGCAGTGCTGGCCATAGGGAGGCACCCCCACATCCCCACGAGGAAACACCAGCCAGCTCACACCCTGCCTCTCTCTGTATGTGCAGCGCACCAGTCGTTACGGAGCTGAGTACCACAACCAGAACCACCACCACCTCCGCCGCTGCCGCCACCTCTGCCAGCGCACCTCGCCAGACACCTGCTGCTGCGCAGCCCACGACTACTCAACCTGATGAGGCCACTGTCTCTCAAATGCGGTGAGTTCCCTCAACACACACACACACACACACACACACACACACACACACCATTATAAGGTAGATCAGACATAAATACTTAAAAGCATCAGAACATACATTCATGGGTGGTATCCTCAGGACTAGATCATAGTATCATGGGAGAGAGGTTAATTAAGAATAGGTTGGTAGAGAAAATAGCTATTGTCAACAGTTCAGTGACTTATTCTCATCAAGATCAGCAAACCAATGCCAGCAATAATTCATGCAATGTCATCCACAGAAAATTTAGTGGCAGGTAGAGTATGAGTGCACTGAACGTGTAACACTATGTCAAATGAGATAATTGTATGTTACTCTAGATGTATTGGAATGATCTAGCAGAGGTCACACATACACACATTTATGACACCATTTTTGGTTCTCGTCAGGAATGAGACAGGAAAAACAACCCAATAATTTGCTATAAAGTTTCTGTTAGTAACAAAAATTACACTCTGCAAGCACCAGCCAGAAGCAAACGTCAGCAGAGCCTTAGCTTGTCAGGGAGTGGTCCACCTTGGTTGCCCCACTGCTGTAACAGCCAGTCCCAGTAACCACAGACTTGCGAAACAGAAACTCTGCCTCCTGTTGACAATGTGTCTATCTGTGTGAGCAACAGATTTACAGTGCCATGAGCACCCAGAATCCACTGTCATTTGTGGTATGCATTCCTCTGTCTTTCCCTTCAGTTTTTAACCTCAACAACTACCTCTTAGTGCCACAGCAGTTATTCCCTGATGCCTTCAAATATAACTTACTATGCTGACCCTCGTACTTGTCACAGTTTTCCACATATCACAATATCCTCACCTGTTGTGCAGAGACGTTCCACAGTTCTGTTATGAGTTCACCTAGTTTAAACATCCTTCTATAGCACCAAATTTGGAATGCTTAGATTCCCCTCTTGTTTTTTTCCATAATCCACGATTAATTTTTATGCAGTACTGTGCTCCAAACATACATTAAGGGACATCCAATACAAATTAAGGCCTATCCTTGGTATTAGTAACTTTACAAGGAATCTCCTGCTTTTCCATGCAACATTACACCTTATAACAACCACGCTCTGTCCCTCAGTGTAAATTAGCTTCATGTGTAATAGTCACTACAAGCAGTCTACTGCGTGGTCCTTAATTCCGATGTAAACATTGCCACCAATGTTATTTCTGCTACTCGGCAATACTTTCCTCTTTCTTCCATTCATTAATCCTGATTTAGTGTTCATTCAACTATTTATTACATTCATCAACTCTGGTGATTCATTCAGACTTTCAGTGAACACAGTAATATCACCAGTGAATTTTATTAAACAAAATTGTTTTCATCTTCAGTTTTAATTAAATTCCTGGAAGTTTCTTCAATTCCACCAATGATTCCTCAGTGTTCATCTGAACATTTGTGGAGACTACCTGCATCTTTATCTTTAATCATCTTTGATTCAGAGTACCAATTCTTGTTGATTATTGCTCATATTCTATGTTATCTGCCGTACCATATACGTACATTTTAGAGAAAAAAAATTTCACTGTTTCATGCTGTCAAATGTCATGTAAAGATCTACAAATCCAATAAATACCTCTTGATTTTTCTCACACATTCCTGCCACTATAAGGTTGAAGGTCAAGTTGTCCTCCCTGGATCCATTACTCCAAATTTAGCATCCTCAAACAGATCATCAGCTTTGTCTTCCATTCTTCTGGATGTTGTTATTTTTGCCAGAAGTTGGATTCATGAGCTGTTTGGCTCATTGTGCGTAAGCTATCACACTTACCAGCGCTTGGTCACTTCTGTAGTGTTTGGATGTCTTTTTCTGGCTGTCTGTTGTTATGAATTGTCTCTCATCGATTATATAGACGAACGTGAAAATTCGTTTGATCGCCATTCATTATCACATTATCTAGAGCCTCATAGAAGTTAAAATTCACATTCCATTCCTGTGTACTTCAGTATCCTATTTATTTACACACTGAATTCACATAACAACTCTCTTAAAATTTACTTCACTCATTGTCATAACTAAATTGTGATCTGACTGTACATCTGGTCCTGGGTACACCTTAAAATCCAATACCTGATTCTATAATGTGTGTCTGGTTGTGATGTACTCCAGCTGGAAATGTCTTTACCAGCTAAAGCTCTGCCTCCCTCCTTAAGAGCTGAAAATGCCAAGATACCGAAGCAGCCATGCAAATGTCACAGAACACAGGGCACAGCCTTGCAGCAAGTCAGCCATCCACATGTGGTGGAATGGTGCAGGAGGGCTCCTCCAAAGGGAGAGCTTGTAATGGCAACACCGACCACCATAAATGGCAGTCAGTGATTACATTAAACCTCTATGAGGAATTTTTGAGAAAGTTGTGACCGTGAGATAACCTAATGGGAACAGAACAAACAATCTGTTTGACTGGGATTCACTTCCAAAACACTCCAGCAGAGTATAACCAACACTAAACAGGTGGGTGAGGAACAGATGTTCTCCAGCACAAAAGCAAGTCGTAATATTACATATTAATATCAGTTGCCAGGCTAATTAGGCATTTTTGTCATACAATGCAATAAAGCTCAAGGCAGTGCTAGGGCTAACCTAACTTTGCTTAACACCTACTAAACTCTTTCTTGACATCTGTTCGCACTAGAACACAGTAACCTAACCTTGCAGATAAATGTAGTACTAACTTGGAAGTGAAGACGATGTACCTTGAATGAACTAGATGCAGCAGTTAATACAACCGGTCACCAACACACATGATACTAATAGCATTACTGAACAGGGCAGAGCATGAAATGATTCTGATTTAAATCGGGATTTATTATGATCATACTCTATAACATCATTGCTTAGTAGAGTTTCTCTATGCCATTACATGAACCAGCTTGCATTAAAATAGCTAACACAGTAAATATTTCTTTCTTGAGCTCAGTTTGAAGCAATTAAACAGAAAGCAAATCTAACTACAGTGGCTCTGGAGGGACCTTTGCTTTGCTTCATTAACCAACTAGCCTAGCACATGAGGGCTATTAAACTTTAATGGTTTGATGAACCATGCTCATTAACAAAACTACTCGAGTGTGTATGGGAAATTGTGAGTATTGTCATGAATAATTATTCATTAAGTGAAGCACAACAAACTATAACTCTTCAAATAACAAGTGTGCTTTGAAAAGCAGTCTTTTAACCTTCTCAAAATATGGTTGACTGTGCAAATGCCAAAACAATTTTAAATTCAAGTTCAAACACCTACTCATAAAATGAACAGTGATAAAGCTTTGTAATTCTGATCAAAGTGCATAATTAATAATCCTTTTTACTTCTATTCAATATTATTATTCTTTTAACTAACAACTTTACTATTTACTGGTACTTTTTTAAGTAAGGCAAATTATTTAAGAAAATGATTGCAGATAGATTGAAAACCACACTGGCAGTGTAGTATTTCTCAAACTATAAAACTGAACTTTAAACACAACTCCACACATCAGAAAGTATTCACAGCTATTTCTGAATAGTCTTTTCATAATAAATTAGCACACTTGGAATTAAATTCACTTGGATAGGATTCCTGGTGAGGTTTGTGATTTGGGATAATCACAGGTGCAAGATACAGCTTTTAGCAATACCACAATTATTATTAAAATCAACCAAATTTCACAAATACCTGGTCCATTTACAGAGTGCCAAATATAAACATTTTGCTGGAAGGCTGGTGGCACTGGTGGCGTGATTTGCAGTGGCTGTTAACATGACGGCGATGTAGTCATGGCAGTACTGTTGGCCTCGCCCTGTTATAGGTCTTCTGAATTATATTTTTGCAGGGCCGAAAACCGTCCCATTATACATGATATCACCAAATGCAGAATCAAAGGTGCATAAGTAACGCTCTTAGCTCCTCTGCCTCAAAACTGCAAGAATGAGCCACAATGTTCCGCTACTGCTAGCGAGATATTAACCACAGCACTGCTCAAGCCAGACTCCTTAGCCGTCGCAAGGGACAAGTTGCCGCTTGCGTGAACGACACCTTTTCCATTCTGTCTGGCTACTTCTGTAGCTGCAGGGATTCCCCACATTTTTTACATTCGACCCTGCATTCCCTAACTATGGACCAAGTCATTTACAGTACATTACATAATAATCATTCCAGTAGTTATTTACATTAACAAGCTTAATTTAAACTTTGTTCCAAAAGTTCACATAACTGAAATATGTATACGTTATCAAAGAATTTCCATGACAGATAAAAGACTCTACATACGACAGATACAGCACTCTACATAATCTACATGATCATTGGTTCAGTAATGAAATAAAATTTCTGGTATTGGAAAGGTTGATGGTGAGCTTCTAATTGTCGGACTATGTTGTTTAACTGAAGTCAACAGAAGCTAAGAGGGTCTTTTCATAGTTGTTTAGTGTTCGGCTGATCAGTGACTCGAACACAGAGCTTAATCATATGAAGCTAGAGCCATTTTAACAGACCACCAAACTTTCAGTCCAGTGCCATTGTTTTGTTGTTAGCGGAGGATGCTCCTCACTGGATGAGCGTTCCCTTTTCCTGGAGGTTAATTACAGCCTTTACAAAACATTCTTTTCCTTGTTTACCAATAATCAACTTTCACTAGTGGCCTTACCTACCTAATGTGTACTTTCGACTTGATTTTGTAATCGATGAAATAAAATCACATAATTGTCGGCTGCCTTACTGGAATTATTGTAGCCTATGGAAATTTTTGCAGGAAATGTTTCTCCCACCTGAGCAACTGTCATCTTCTAAGAGTTTAGGTTGCACCAACACTAGATCATAGAACAAAACTCGGTGACAAGTATCAATCAAACTTCCAGAACGTTCTCCTGGTACCTTCGTTGTATTAATAGCTGCAGTAGTGTGGTATTGTGTCAAGGAAAGTTAATTATTTTCTAGTTCTTTATTTTGGTGCTAGGGCATATAATTTTACTAAGAGAAGAGATGCATTTGATTTATAAGGAAGTCAATCATAAGCAGTTGCTGTTCTGAGAATGGGTCCATTGTTCTTCTCGAAGTGGATTCCTTTTGTTATAATTTCTGAAGAAATTTATTTTTTACTTTGAGGTGGTACTAAGCAGCTTTGTTTATCCAATATAATGTTTTTTTGAAGAGGTCATTCATTATTGTAGTTTCTTCTGTTACTATTAACACCACCGGTCATTGCAAAGACGAGACTTGTCTTCAGTAAACGTAGCTTACGTAGCACAGATAATCCCTCCAGATAAATTCCAGGTGGTAAAAGGAGGCCTAAAAAAAGTATCGTGCAATTGCGTAAGATAGTCCATAATTTTTTCTATGTAGCGTACTACATTGATGCATATTGCCTAAAAGGGCCACCCATAATTTTACTGAAACAAGTAGATTCATGCATAAGATCATAGAGATTTTGTTTTACATGTTCTCATACAGGTTGCAATAAGTTTAGTTATCAGCCATAATTTTTTATTGGAAGTTATAAATTATTCTTGGAGTGACTTACTGCATGTTGTACTCTTGACGGTCATGAAGATTGTTGTTTAAGCCTTTGAAAATGGTGCACAAAGTATTTTGTGCGTGTATGTGGTAAGTGCGCTGAACAAATCAAATCTGAAAATAATTTTCTAATTTTGAGTTGGTTTGTCTTGATGTGGTGGTTTACCAGTATGGCCCAATTGATTACTGGCAAACGTCATGAAATGTGACCAGTTAACCATCATGCAACACTTTAATTCAATAGCAAATATTGCGGAAGAAAGAAAGAAGTAATTTAGTGTTAAACGTCCTATCGACTGCAAGACCATAAGAGACGAAGCAGAATCTACAGCACTCAAATGTGGGAAAGGAAATAGATAGTGGCATTTCAAGGGAAAGGTCACAGCATTTGCATTGATCAGTTTAAGAAAAAAAAAAAAAGGAAAATGTAAACCAGGATGGTTGGGTGGACATTTGAGCCATTGGGCCTTAACTTGATAAAATGAAAATGTTTGGTCCTTAGAAAAAAATGTACAATCAGAGGCTAATGAGTCCTCAGAAAGTAACAGTATGCATCTGGTGTGACAAAGGTCTTTTGTGCTAAGAAATTGTTCCCAGGGATATGTCCATAGTAGTTAGCATCCGTTGTATTCGTGGTTGTCTGCAAATAATTTCATTGTGTCATTTGAAATAGTAATATGTGCTCATCAAACCAAAGGAGAAAAGTAATTTTGATTTTTATTGCCTCTACGTGTCTTTTCAACAATGATGGGTGGTGTTGATTTCAACTGTCACACAAAACTTTTCAAGCCATCATTTCAAGTTAAGACATGTCACTCGTAGCAACTGGCAAAAAGGAATTCGATAATAAACATTTTCTTGTGTGCAGTCAACAACGATGATGCATGCAGGCATGCAGACTTAGATTTCCACTCCACACAGAAGTTTCCATTAAGTTATTTCCGTTTCAGACATAAATGCAAATCGCGCTACAGCTAGTCTAAGCAGATGTTTAATGTGTATTTGTGGTTAGAAAACAATGATAGGTGCTGGATTCAAATCCCAGAAAAGGTACAAAATACTTTCTCAACATTTCAGATTCGCATCTAGCTATATTTGGATATGTAATGTATTATTGCCCTTAGTTAACAATCCTATTACTTGCTGGGTTTGAATCATCTAACACAAAACTTTATGCTATGTCATTTCAACATTTGCACACACATGCTTACATGTGGCCAAAATGATATTTAAGATCTTTCATACTTACTTAAGAGACAATAGTTGCTTAATTGTAATACAAATGTCTTAGTCATGTAATTTCAAGTTGAAACTTAAGTTTCTGGAATGTCATTTATTGCAATAAACTTGAGTTTACAAGTGTTGAAGACTGTCACCTGATTATACCAGGTTTCGTGATATTTACATTATCGTGACATTAGTCTGATTGTGGACTCAGTATTACAGATCAATTTCTTCAAGTAGTGTCTCGTAGTAACCATTTTGTAGAGTGAAATGCCCGTACTGAAAAGAGATCGGAGGGACTGTAAGACGGTAACATTATGTGGGTGCATACAATTGAGGTGGAGTGGAATTCAGGCCGTTGGTATAGATTTGATGGTGATAATACCTGAGCTGACCTCTCCAGTAATTCTGTAATTGGGTTTTTGCAAATGTATGTACCTCCTGGCTGCACTCAGTTTTGAACTACATGTTGTATCTGGTCATTCATTTGTATTAATGGGAGCCCTGTCCCCATATGTGGCACATGTCGTCCATATAGTTGCCAGTGTGTGGATGGTCCCTCAGCAGTGCTGGCCATAGGGAGGCACCCCCACATCCCCACGAGGAAACACCAGCCAGCTCACACCCTGCCTCTCTCTGTATGTGCAGCGCACCAGTCGTTACGGAGCTGAGTACCACAACCAGAACCACCACCACCTCCGCCGCTGCCGCCACCTCTGCCAGCGCACCTCGCCAGACACCTGCTGCTGCGCAGCCCACGACTACTCAACCTGATGAGGCCACTGTCTCTCAAATGTGGTGAGTTCCCTCAACACACACACACACACACACACACACACACACACACACACACCATTATAAGGTAGATCAGACATAAATACTTAAAAGCATCAGAACATACATTCATGGGTGGTATCCTCAGGACTAGATCATAGTATCATGGGAGAGAGGTTAATTAAGAATAGGTTGGTAGAGAAAATAGCTATTGTCAACAGTTCAGTGACTTATTCTCATCAAGATCAGCAAACCAATGCCAGCAATAATTCATGCAATGTCATCCACAGAAAATTTAGTGGCAGGTAGAGTATGAGTGCACTGAATGTGTAACACTATGTCAAATGAGATAATTGTATGTTACTCTAGATGTATTGGAATGATCTAGCAGAGGTCACACATACACACATTTATGACACCATTTTTGGTTCTCGTCAGGAATGAGACAGGAAAAACAACCCAATAATTTGCTATAAAGTTTCTGTTAGTAACAAAAATTACACTCTGCAAGCACCAGCCAGAAGCAAACGTCAGCAGAGCCTTAGCTTGTCAGGGAGTGGTCCACCTTGGTTGCCCCACTGCTGTAACAGCCAGTCCCAGTAACCACAGACATGCGAAACAGAAACTCTGCCTCCTGTTGACAATGTGTCTATCTGTGTGAGCAACAGATTTACAGTGCCATGAGCACCCAGAATCCACTGTCATTTGTGGTATGCATTCCTCTGTCTTTCCCTTCAGTTTTTAACCTCAACAACTACCTCTAGTGCCGCAGCAGTTATTCCCTGATGCCTTCAAATATAACTTACTATGCTGACCCTCGTACTTGTCACAGTTTTCCACATATCACAATATCCTCACCTGTTGTGCAGAGACGTTCCACAGTTCTGTTATGAGTTCACCTAGTTTAAACATCCTTCTATAGCACCAAATTTGGAATGCTTAGATTCCCCTCTTGTTTTTTTCCATAATCCACGATTAATTTTTATGCAGTACTGTGCTCCAAACATACATTAAGGGACATCCAATACAAATTAAGTCCTATCCTTGGTATAAGTAACTTTGTTTTACAAGGAATCTCCTGCTTTCCCATGCAACATTACTCCTTATAACAACCACGCTCTGTCCCTCAGTGTAAATTAGCTTCATGTGTAATAGTCACTACAAGCAGTCTACTGCGTGGTCCTTAATTCCGATGTAAACATTGCCACCAATGTTATTTCTGCTACTCGGCAATACTTTCCTCTTTCTTCCATTCATTAATCCTGATTTAGTGTTCATTCAACTATTTATTACATTCATCAACTCTGGTGATTCATTCAGACTTTCAGTGAACACAGAAATATCACCAGTGAATTTTATTAAACAAAATTGTTTTCACCTTCAGTTTTAATTAAATTCCTGGAAGTTTCTTCAATTCCACCAATGATTCTTCAGTGTTCATCTGAACATTTGTGGAGACTACCTGCATCTTTATCTTTAATCATCTTTGATTCAGAGTACCAATTCTTGTTGATTATTGCTCATATTCTATGTTATCTGCTGTACCATATACGTACATTTTAGAGAAAAAAAAATTCACTGTTTCATGCTGTCAAATGTCATGTAAAGATCTACAAATCCAATAAATATCTCTTGATTTTTCTCACACATTCCTGCCACTATAAGGTTGAAGGTCAAGTTGTCCTCCCTGGATCCATTACTCCAAATTTAGCATCCTCAAACAGATCATCAGCTTTGTCTTCCATTCTTCTGGATGTTGTTATTTTTGTCAGTAAGTTGGATTCATGAGCTGTTTGGCTCATTGTGCGTAAGCTATCACACTTACCAGCGCTTGGTCACTTCTGTAGTGTTTGGATGTCTTTTTCTGGCTGTCTGTTGTTATGAATTGTCTCTCATCGATTATATAGACAAACGTGAAAATTCGTTTGATCGCCATTCATTATCACATTATCTAGAGCCTCATAGAAGTTAAAATTCACATTCCATTCCTGTGTACTTCAGTATCCTATTTATTTACACACTGAATTCACGTAACAACTCTCTTAAAATTTACTTCACTCATTGTCATAACTAAATTGTGATCTGACTGTACATCTGGTCCTGGGTACACCTTAAAATCCAATACCTGATTCTATAATGTGTGTCTGGTTGTGATGTACTCCAGCTGGAAATGTCTTTACCAGCTAAAGCTCTGCCTCCCTCCTTAAGAGCTGAAAATGCCAAGATACCGAAGCAGCCATACAAATGTCACAGAACACAGGGCACAGCCTTGCAGCAAGTCAGCCATCCACATGTGGTGGAATGGTGCAGGAGGGCTCCTCCAAAGGGAGAGCTTGTAATGGCAACACCGACCACCATAAATGGCAGTCAGTGATTACATTAAACCTCCATGAGGAATTTTTGAGAAAGTTGTGACCGTGAGATAACCTAATGGGAACAGAACAAACAATCTGTTTGACTGGGATTCACTTCCAAAACACTCCAGCAGAGTATAACCAACACTAAACAGGTGGGTGAGGAACAGATGTTCTCCAGCACAAAAGCAAGTCGTAATATTACATATTAATATCAGTTGCCAGGCTAATTAGGCATTTTTGTCATACAATGTAATAAAGCTCAAGGCAGTGCTAGGGCTAACCTAACTTTGCTTAACACCTACTAAACTCTTTCTTGACATCTGTTCGCACTAGAACACAGTAACCTAACCTTGCAGATAAATGTAGTACTAACTTGGAAGTGAAGACGATGTACCTTGAATGAACTAGATGCAGCAGTTAATACAACCGGTCACCAACACACATGATACTAATAGCATTACTGAACAGGGCAGAGCATGAAATGATTCTGATTTAAATCGGGATTTATTATGATCATACTCTATAACATCATTGCTTAGTAGAGTTTCTCTATGCCATTACATGAACCAGCTTGCATTAAAATAGCTAACACAGTAAATATTTCTTTCTTGAGCTCAGTTTGAAGCAATTAAACAGAAAGCAAATCTAACTACAGTGGCTCTGGAGGGACCTTTGCTTTGCTTCATTAACCAACTAGCCTAGCACATGAGGGCTATTAAACTTTAATGGTTTGATGAACCATGCTCATTAACAAAACTACTCGAGTGTGTATGGGAAATTGTGAGTATTGTCATGAATAATTATTCATTAAGTGAAGCACAACAAACTATAACTCTTCAAATAACAAGTGTGCTTTGAAAAGCAGTCTTTTAACCTTCTCAAAATATGGTTGACTGTGCAAATGCCAAAACAATTTTAAATTCAAGTTCAAACACCTACTCATAAAATGAACAGTGATAAAGCTTTGTAATTCTGATCAAAGTGCATAATTAATAATCTTTTTTACTTCTATTCAATATTATTATTCTTTTAACTAACAACTTTACTATTTACTGGTACTTTTTTAAGTAAGGCAAATTATTTAAGAAAATGATTGCAGATAGATTGAAAACCACACTGGCAGTGTAGTATTTCTCAAACTATAAAACTGAACTTTAAACGCAACTCCACACATCAGAAAGTATTCACAGCTATTTCTGAATAGTCTTTTCATAATAAATTAGCACACTTGGAATTAAATTCACTTGGATAGGATTCCTGGTGAGGTTTGTGATTTGGGATAATCACAGGTGCAAGATACAGCTTTTAGCAATACCACAATTATTATTAAAATCAACCAAATTTCACAAATACCTGGTCCATTTACAGAGTGCCAAATATAAACATTTTGGTGGAAGGCTGGTGGCACTGGTGGCGTGATTTGCAGTGGCTGTTAACATGACGGCGATGTAGTCATGGCAGTACTGTTGGCCTCGCCCTGTTATAGGTCTTCTGAATTATATTTTTGCAGGGCCGAAAACCGTCCCATTATACATGATATCACCAAATGCAGAATCAAAGGTGCATAAGTAACGCTCTTAGCTCCTCTGCCTCAAAACTGCAAGAATGAGCCACAATGTTCCGCTACTGCTAGCGAGATATTAACCACAGCACTGCTCAAGCCAGACTCCTTAGCCGTCGCAAGGGACAAGTTGCCGCTTGCGTGAACGACACCTTTTCCATTCTGTCTGGCTACTTCTGTAGCTGCAGGGATTCCCCACATTTTTTACATTCGACCCTGCATTCCCTAACTATGGACCAAGTCATTTACAGTACATTACATAATAATCATTCCAGTAGTTATTTACATTAACAAGCTTAATTTAAACTTTGTTCCAAAAGTTCACATAACTGAAATATGTATACGTTATCAAAGAATTTCCATGACAGATAAAAGACTCTACATACGACAGATACAGCACTCTACATAATCTACATGATCATTGGTTCAGTAATGAAATAAAATTTCTGGTATAGGAAAGGTTGATGGTGAGCTTCTAATTGTCGGACTATGTTGTTTAACTGAAGTCAACAGAAGCTAAGAGGGTCTTTTCATAGTTGTTTAGTGTTCGGCTGATCAGTGACTCGAACACAGAGCTTAATCATATGAAGCTAGAGCCATTTTAACAGACCACCAAACTTTCAGTCCAGTGCCATTGTTTTGTTGTTAGCGGAGGATGCTCCTCACTGGATGAGCGTTCCCTTTTCCTGGAGGTTAATTACAGCCTTTACAAAACATTCTTTTCCTTGTTTACCAATAATCAACTTTCACTAGTGGCCTTACCTACCTAATGTGTACTTTCGACTTGATTTTGTAATCGATGAAATAAAATCACATAATTGTCGGCTGCCTTACTGGAATTATTGTAGCCTATGGAAATTTTTGCAGGAAATGTTTCTCCCACCTGAGCAACTGTCATCTTCTAAGAGTTTAGGTTGCACCAACACTAGATCATAGAACAAAACTCGGTGACAAGTATCAATCAAACTTCCAGAACGTTCTCCTGGTACCTTCGTTGTATTAATAGCTGCAGTAGTGTGGTATTGTGTCAAGGAAAGTTAATTATTTTCTAGTTCTTTATTTTGGTGCTAGGGCATATAATTTTACTAAGAGAAGAGATGCATTTGATTTATAAGGAAGTCAATCATAAGCAGTTGCTGTTCTGAGAATGGGTCCATTGTTCTTCTCGAAGTGGATTCCTTTTGTTATAATTTCTGAAGAAATTTATTTTTTACTTTGAGGTGGTACTAAGCAGCTTTGTTTATCCAATATAATGTTTTTTTGAAGAGGTCATTCATTATTGTAGTTTCTTCTGTTACTATTAACACCACCGGTCATTGCAAAGACGAGACTTGTCTTCAGTAAACGTAGCTTACGTAGCACAGATAATCCCTCCAGATAAATTCCAGGTGGTAAAAGGAGGCCTAAAAAAAGTATCGTGCAATTGCGTAAGATAGTCCATAATTTTTTCTATGTAGCGTACTACATTGATGCATATTGTCTAAAAGGGCCACCCATAATTTTACTGAAACAAGTAGATTCATGCATGAGATCATAGAGATTTTGTTTTACATGTTCTCATACAGGTTGCAATAAGTTTAGTTATCAGCCATAATTTTTTATTGGAAGTTATAAATTATTCTTGGAGTGACTTACTGAATGTTGTACTCTTGACGGTCATGAAGATTGTTGTTTAAGCCTTTGAAAATGGTGCACAAAGTATTTTGTGCGTGTATGTGGTAAGTGCGCTGAACAAATCAAATCTGAAAATAATTTTCTAATTTTGAGTTGGTTTGTCTTGATGTGGTGGTTTACCAGTATGGCCCAATTGATTACTGGCAAACGTCATGAAATGTGACCAGTTAACCATTATGCAACACTTTAATTCAATAGCAAATATTGCGGAAGAAAGAAAGAAGTAATTTAGTGTTAAACGTCCTATCGACTGCAAGACCATAAGAGATGAAGCAGAATCTACAGCACTCAAATGTGGGAAAGGAAATAGATAGTGGCATTTCAAGGGAAAGGTCACAGCATTTGCATTGATCAGTTTAAGAAAAAAAAAAGGAAAATGTAAACCAGGATGGTTGGGTGGACATTTGAGCCATTGGGCCTTAACTTGATAAAATGAAAATGTTTGGTCCTTAGAAAAAAATGTACAATCAGAGGCTAATGAGTCCTCAGAAAGTAACAGTATGCATCTGGTGTGACAAAGGTCTTTTGTGCTAAGAAATTGTTCCCAGGGATATGTCCATAGTAGTTAGCATCCGTTGTATTCGTGGTTGTCTGCAAATAATTTCATTGTGTCATTTGAAATAGTAATATGTGCTCATCAAACCAAAGGAGAAAAGTAATTTTGATTTTTATTGCCTCTACGTGTCTTTTCAAGAATGATGGGTGGTGTTGATTTCAACTGTCACACAAAACTTTTCAAGCCATCATTTCAAGTTAAGACATGTCACTCGTAGCAACTGGCAAAAAGGAATTCGATAATAAACATTTTCTTGTGTGCAGTCAACAACGATGATGCATGCAGGCATGCAGACTTAGATTTCCACTCCACACAGAAGTTTCCATTAAGTTATTTCCGTTTCAGACATAAATGCAAATCGCGCTACAGCTAGTCTAAGCAGATGTTTAATGTGTATTTGTGGTTAGAAAACAATGATAGGTGCTGGATTCAAATCCCAGAAAAGGTACAAAATACTTTCTCAACATTTCAGATTCGCATCTAGCTATATTTGGATATGTAATGTATTATTGCCCTTAGTTAACAATCCTATTACTTGCTGGGTTTGAATCATCTAACACAAAACTTTATGCTATGTCATTTCAACATTTGCACACACATGCTTACATGTGGCCAAAATGATATTTAAGATCTTTCATACTTACTTAAGAGACAATAGTTGCTTAATTGTATTACAAATGTCTTAGTCATGTAATTTCAAGTTGAAACTTAAGTTTCTGGAATGTCATTTATTGCAATAAACTTGAGTTTACAAGTGTTGAAGACTGTCACCTGATTATACCAGGTTTCGTGATATTTACATTATCGTGACATTAGTCTGATTGTGGACTCAGTATTACAGATCAATTTCTTCAAGTAGTGTCTCGTAGTAACCATTTTGTAGAGTGAAATGCCCGTACTGAAAAGAGATCGGAGGGACTGTAAGGCGGTAACATTATGTGGGTGCATACAATTGAGGTGGAGTGGAATTCAGGCCGTTGGTATAGATTTGATGGTGATAATACCTGAGCTGACCTCTCCAGTAATTCTGTAATTGGGTTTTTGCAAATGTATGTACCTTCTGGCTGCACTCTGTTTTGAACTACATGTTGTATCTGGTCATTCATTTGTATTAACGGGAGCCCTGTCCCCATATGTGGCACATGTCGTCCATATAGTTGCCAGTGTGTGGATGGTCCCTCAGCAGTGCTGGCCATAGGGAGGCACCCCCACATCCCCACGAGGAAACACCAGCCAGCTCACACCCTGCCTCTCTCTGTATGTGCAGCGCACCAGTCGTTACGGAGCTGAGTACCACAACCAGAACCACCACCACCTCCGCCGCTGCCGCCACCTCTGCCAGCGCACCTCGCCAGACACCTGCTGCTGCGCAGCCCACGACTACTCAACCTGATGAGGCCACTGTCTCTCAAATGCGGTGAGTTCCCTCAACACACACACACACACACACACACACACACACACACACACCATTATAAGGTAGATCAGACATAAATACTTAAAAGCATCAGAACATACATTCATGGGTGGTATCCTCAGGACTAGATCATAGTATCATGGGAGAGAGGTTAATTAAGAATAGGTTGGTAGAGAAAATAGCTATTGTCAACAGTTCAGTGACTTATTCTCATCAAGATCAGCAAACCAATGCCAGCAATAATTCATGCATTGTCATCCACAGAAAATTTAGTGGCAGGTAGAGTATGAGTGCACTGAATGTGTAACACTATGTCAAATGAGATAATTGTATGTTACTCTAGATGTATTGGAATGATCTAGCAGAGGTCACACATACACACATTTATGACACCATTTTTGGTTCTCGTCAGGAATGAGACAGGAAAAACAACCCAATAATTTGCTATAAAGTTTCTGTTAGTAACAAAAATTACACTCTGCAAGCACCAGCCAGAAGCAAACGTCAGCAGAGCCTTAGCTTGTCAGGGAGTGGTCCACCTTGGTTGCCCCACTGCTGTAACAGCCAGTCCCAGAAACCACAGACATGCGAAACAGAAACTCTGCCTCCTGTTGACAATGTGTCTATCTGTGTGAGCAACAGATTTACAGTGCCATGAGCACCCAGAATCCACTGTCATTTGTGGTATGCATTCCTCTGTCTTTCCCTTCAGTTTTTAACCTCAACAACTACCTCTAGTGCCACAGCAGTTATTCCCTGATGCCTTCAAATATAACTTACTATGCTGACCCTCGTACTTGTCACAGTTTTCCACATATCACAATATCCTCACCTGTTGTGCAGAGACGTTCCACAGTTCTGTTATGAGTTCACCTAGTTTAAACATCCTTCTATAGCACCAAATTTGGAATGCTTAGATTCCCCTCTTGTTTTTTTTCCATAATCCACGATTAATTTTTATGCAGTACTGTGCTCCAAACATACATTAAGGGACATCCAATACAAATTGAGGCCTATCCTTGGTATTAGTAACTTTGTTTTACAAGGAATCTCCTGCTTTCCCATGCAACATTACTCCTTATAACAACCACGCTCTGTCCCTCAGTGTAAATTAGCTTCATGTGTAATAGTCACTACAAGCAGTCTACTGCGTGGTCCTTAATTCCGATGTAAACATTGCCACCAATGTTATTTCTGCTACTCGGCAATACTTTCCTCTTTCTTCCATTCATTAATCCTGATTTAGTGTTCATTCAACTATTTATTACATTCATCAACTCTGGTGATTCGTTCAGACTTTCAGTGAACACAGAAATATCACCAGTGAATTTTATTAAACAAAATTGTTTTCACCTTCAGTTTTAATTAAATTCCTGGAAGTTTCTTCAATTCCACCAATGATTCTTCAGTGTTCATCTGAACATTTGTGGAGACTACCTGCATCTTTATCTTTAATCATCTTTGATTCAGAGTACCAATTCTTGTTGATTATTGCTCATATTCTATGTTATCTGCTGTACCATATACGTACATTTTAGAGAAAAAAAAATTCACTGTTTCATGCTGTCAAATGTCATGTAAAGATCTACAAATCCAATAAATATCTCTTGATTTTTCTCACACATTCCTGCCACTATAAGGTTGAAGGTCAAGTTGTCCTCCCTGGATCCATTACTCCAAATTTAGCATCCTCAAACAGATCATCAGCTTTGTCTTCCATTCTTCTGGATGTTGTTATTTTTGTCAGTAAGTTGGATTCATGAGCTGTTTGGCTCATTGTGCGTAAGCTATCACACTTACCAGCGCTTGGTCACTTCTGTAGTGTTTGGATGTCTTTTTCTGGCTGTCTGTTGTTATGAATTGTCTCTCATCGATTATATAGACAAACGTGAAAATTCGTTTGATCGCCATTCATTATCACATTATCTAGAGCCTCATAGAAGTTAAAATTCACATTCCATTCCTGTGTACTTCAGTATCCTATTTATTTACACACTGAATTCACGTAACAACTCTCTTAAAATTTACTTCACTCATTGTCATAACTAAATTGTGATCTGACTGTACATCTGGTCCTGGGTACACCTTAAAATCCAATACCTGATTCTATAATGTGTGTCTGGTTGTGATGTACTCCAGCTGGAAATGTCTTTACCAGCTAAAGCTCTGCCTCCCTCCTTAAGAGCTGAAAATGCCAAGATACCGAAGCAGCCATGCAAATGTCACAGAACACAGGGCACAGCCTTGCAGCAAGTCAGCCATCCACATGTGGTGGAATGGTGCAGGAGGGCTCCTCCAAAGGGAGAGCTTGTAATGGCAACACCGACCACCATAAATGGCAGTCAGTGATTACATTAAACCTCTATGAGGAATTTTTGAGAAAGTTGTGACCGTGAGATAACCTAATGGGAACAGAACAAACAATCTGTTTGACTGGGATTCACTTCCAAAACACTCCAGCAGAGTATAACCAACACTAAACAGGTGGGTGAGGAACAGATGTTCTCCAGCACAAAAGCAAGTCGTAATATTACATATTAATATCAGTTGCCAGGCTAATTAGGCATTTTTGTCATACAATGTAATAAAGCTCAAGGCAGTGCTAGGGCTAACCTAACTTTGCTTAACACCTACTAAACTCTTTCTTGACATCTGTTCGCACTAGAACACAGTAACCTAACCTTGCAGATAAATGTAGTACTAACTTGGAAGTGAAGACGATGTACCTTGAATGAACTAGCTGCAGCAGTTAATACAACCGGTCACCAACACACATGATACTAATAGCATTACTGAACAGGGCAGAGCATGAAATGATTCTGATTTAAATCGGGATTTATTATGATCATACTCTATAACATCATTGCTTAGTAGAGTTTCTCTATGCCATTACATGAACCAGCTTGCATTAAAATAGCTAACACAGTAAATATTTCTTTCTTGAGCTCAGTTTGAAGCAATTAAACAGAAAGCAAATCTAACTACAGTGGCTCTGGAGGGACCTTTGCTTTGCTTCATTAACCAACTAGCCTAGCACATGAGGGCTATTAAACTTTAATGGTTTGATGAACCATGCTCATTAACAAAACTACTCGAGTGTGTATGGGAAATTGTGAGTATTGTCATGAATAATTATTCATTAAGTGAAGCACAACAAACTATAACTCTTCAAATAACAAGTGTGCTCTGAAAAGCAGTCTTTTAACCTTCTCAAAATATGGTTGACTGTGCAAATGCCAAAACAATTTTAAATTCAAGTTCAAACACCTACTCATAAAATGAACAGTGATAAAGCTTTGTAATTCTGATCAAAGTGCATAATTAATAATCTTTTTTACTTCCATTCAATATTATTATTCATAAAAACAAAGATGAGGTGACTTACCGAACGAAAGCGCTGGCAGGTCGATAGACACACAAACATACACACAAAATTCTAGCTTTCGCAACCAACGGTTGCCTCATCAGGAAAGAGGGAAGGAGAGGGAAAGATGAAAGGATGTGGGTTTTAAGGGAGAGGGTAAAGAGTCATTCCAGTCCCGGGAGCGGAAAGACTTACCTTAGGGGGAAAAAAGGACAGGTATACACTCGCACACACACACATATCCATCCACACATACAGACACAAGCAGACTATTATATTGATATCAATATTATTATTCTTTTAACTAACAACTTTACTATTTACTGGTACTTTTTTAAGTAAGGCAAATTATTTAAGAAAATGATTGCAGATAGATTGAAAACCACACTGGCAGTGTAGTATTTCTCAAACTATAAAACTGAACTTTAAACACAACTCCACACATCAGAAAGTATTCACAGCTATTTCTGAATAGTCTTTTCATAATAAATTAGCACACTTGGAATTAAATTCACTTGGATAGGATTCCTGGTGAGGTTTGTGATTTGGGATAATCACAGGTGCAAGATACAGCTTTTAGCAATACCACAATTATTATTAAAATCAACCAAATTTCACAAATACCTGGTCCATTTACAGAGTGCCAAATATAAACATTTTGGTGGAAGGCTGGTGGCACTGGTGGCGTGATTTGCAGTGGCTGTTAACATGACGGCGATGTAGTCATGGCAGTACTGTTGGCCTCGCCCTGTTATAGGTCTTCTGAATTATATTTTTGCAGGGCCGAAAACCGTCCCATTATACATGATATCACCAAATGCAGAATCAAAGGTGCATAAGTAACGCTCTTAGCTCCTCTGCCTCAAAACTGCAAGAATGAGCCACAATGTTCCGCTACTGCTAGCGAGATATTAACCACAGCACTGCTCAAGCCAGACTCCTTAGCCGTCGCAAGGGACAAGTTGCCGCTTGCGTGAACGACACCTTTTCCATTCTGTCTGGCTACTTCTGTAGCTGCAGGGATTCCCCACATTTTTTACATTCGACCCTGCATTCCCTAACTATGGACCAAGTCATTTACAGTACATTATATAATAATCATTCCAGCAGTTATTTACATTAACAAGCCTAATTTAAACTTTGTTCCAAAAGTTCACATAACTGAAATATGTATACGTTATCAAAGAATTTCCATGACAGATAAAAGACTCTACATATGACAGATACAGCACTCTACATAAGCAACTCTACAAATAGAAATATCAATACAAAGTAGGTCAAAAATGGATGTTACATATGCCCCAGGGTTCACTGAAGATTCCTGCTAGGCAAACATCAATAACACCTTAATGGTGCCAAGCAGTTGAAAATAATAATCACTTCATCCAGAGTTGAGCATGAAAAGAATACATTGCAAAACACATTAAACCACTATACACTTCATTATCAAAACAAGACATAAGCAACATCATTCAATTATGTACACCTGTCACATCTGACTCTCATTTTGTGAAACAGTAAGTTGAGTAGTAAGCAAAATTCATCTGTATTGCCAAGAATATTGAGTAGCATTTTGTAAGCATTAAGAAATGTAGGTATACACATACAAGTATACCCCCTACAAATATCACAAGCAATTTGACATTGTAGATGCAACACATCCTATAGCGTGATTTTGAAGTTTCAAAGGAGGAAACTATCAATGCTGATTCTAATAATAGTAGTCCATCCTTTGATATTTACATAAACAAACATGCTTAAACTGAACCTACTATTCTTTTCTTATTGCCTTTATTTGAAACACAGTCCCTCTTTGAAAACTGTAGCAAAACACATACAACACTAACAGATATGAAAATAAAATAATTTTGCTACCTGCAGTAGCAGCTTGCACTGCATTTGACAACATTAACAAATTACATATCAATTACAGTTAAATACAGTATAGTAGCTTCATAAGATATACATTATTTCATCTACACCATAATATACATTTTTAGTCTGGTATGATTTCTTCATTTATTCATTCCTAGGTACATACAGTTTGAGATCCACTACATTATGGACATCAAGGAGCTTCTTCGACTCTGGGTAGATTAAATAGTAGGCGTAGTTGTGAGGTGTGTGTTGTCCTGTGAATGGCCCATTATATATACAGAAATTTAGAAATTTCGTGGTTAAGTTCACTTGATTATTCATGGGTCTTCAGAAGAACATAGTCTCCAATTTTGAACATGGCAAACTTCAGGTTGCTATTGTGCCTTTTAGATCTCGTTTCGGCTTTGTTTTTTCTTTCACCAATTCTTTCTTCTGGGCTAATCCCAAATCTGTAAATGGTAGGAACTCTAGTTTTTCCTCATTTAAACATTTACTCTTAGTACTGAGCAGAATTTCCCCTGTGAACTCAGTAAACCCATGAGGCAAGGTCTTTATTAAACTCTCAAATTCACATACAAATCTGCCCGACGCTCAGTGGTTATGGTGACAATAGGTCCTACATAACCATGCTATTTCCCTCGTATACCGTTCAACAGGGTTGCTGCCTGGATAGTAGGCCAAAATATATTTAGTTTCTACACCATTCTGCTCCATGCCATCTTTCCAGGTTTTGGAATTAAATTGGGGCCATTATTGGTCAATACTGCACTGGGTTTTCCAATGGTTCTCAAATACTGAATCATCCTATCGAATACTGACATTGATGTCACCTTTTTCGGGAGATACAATTTTATAAATTTAGAAAATACTTCCAAAATCACTAAAATACATTTACAATTACCAGAAGTTGTGGGGAGGGGTCCATACATACAGGTCCACAGACAGTAAATCCATGGTATCTTTAGGTAACGTATTCTGCATTGGGCCTTGATTAGTTCTATTGGTTACCTTAGCTCTCTGGCAGATGTCACAAGACCTAATACGTTCAGTTACCTGTCGACTCGTACTATTGGCAATCACTATAACACTAGCCAATTTATCTAGACACTCCTTTGGCCCAATGCTAGTGAAAATAATCTGACATCTGTATCAAATTGGGTAGGCCAACACACCATCCATTCTTCAGTAATGAAGCCTTTCCTCGTATACAAGATACTTTTAAAATTCAAAATTTACTTTCACAGATTTCCAAGTTGGATGCTCATTTTGATGATATCGCATGCTTTTGCAAATCTGTTCAAATTCATTTTTGCCTGAACTTCTTCATGTAATTAATTTGGAAAGTTCCATCTCGATTGCATTCCTTGGGTACTTCATCAGTACCATTGGGACAATTCATTGCCACATAATTTTTTGTACCCTTTACATAGCAGATTTCATAATTAAATTGTTGCAGGTATAAAGCCCATTGGGTGAGCCTGCCATTTAGAAGGCAACAATCTTTAAGGAATGTTTGAGCTTTGTGGTCAATGTGTGATGATCTTAAAACCTCACCAATAATCTATAAATTTCTTGAGGTCCCATAATATGGCCAAGGCTACCTCCTCTGATATGGTATGGTTCCTTTTGTTTCCTGTCAATGTCCTGCTGGCAAAAGCTATAGTTCTATGTGCTAAATTTCCTGTACCATTTATCTCCTGGAAAATTTCATTCTAGTGCTCTTACCACAGCTTGCAAGCCAACCATGGGAAGGTATTTTGCGTATTAAAACATTTAAAATACTGTCAGTCTACTCATTGAGACGTCTACTTTTATGTTACCAGTTTAACCCAGTAAGACAAGAAATACAGTGACAGCACGCAAATACGCGTAATGTTTTTGATCTAGTATTTAAGAAAGAGCAGTCAGCGACTTACAGCGAACCTTATTCATGATTTCAAATAACATTAAACTAATGCAAGGTTTCCTATAACTAATTCTCGGTGCCCTCAGTTACACCCACATAATTTCTGTCTCACTGACCTCTGAACAGAATGATTAACCGCAGACCTCTTGATCACCTGCTATTTCAATACTATTATCAGTTCCGTCTAAAATCTGCATAATAACAGACAATTAGATGAAGGTTATTGTTTATCGACTTCAGCCGAGCATAGCCCTTCACACATTAAAAAAACCCTAAATGTAAGTATACATTGGAACAATCGGTTGAATGAGCAATTTTCCTGATAATAATGTACCATGGAGCAGAATGATGCAATAATGCACAGTTAGTAAACAATAATTTTTTATTATGAAAGGAATAAATCCAAACACATTTATCACTGGTCATGAGAAATGATATAGTTAATATCGGGCATAAAAGATCAGCTCATTGATGAACGCAAGCAGTTGTGAAGATTTTCATCACTTATGCTTGATAGAAATCTAGATTTATTCATTTTCATCACCCAGAAAAACCTTTCACAAACATACGTCAACCCGAACATGGACATAAGTCTCACAGCATCTTTGTGCAGGCGTGGAAATTCTTGTTGTGAAAAATTTTCGTAGAATTCTTGCCCTTCAGTCTTGCATTGCACTGTAGGTCGATCAGTTCCATCTGTAGATCATTCAGAGCATCTTCAACTGACGACGAGAACGGTCGAGCCAAGAGGCGAACGGCAGGAGACAAGCTCGTATCATCTGCAAATTGTGCTCGAAATTGTTCCTTAATTTTTACAATTATTGATATGTATTCTTGAAATCTAGCACTTTCATGGACCAGTCCAAGAGTCAGGAAATGTGCAGTGTTTTCTGTCATTAGCTGGTGCTCCCAAAGCGCAAGCTTCCTTTCAAAGGCATTTACTTTTTCCAACATGTCAGAAATTAAATTATTTTCACCTTGCAAACTGACGTTCAGGCTGTTTATGTGAGACGTAATGTCCACAAGAATTTCAAGGTCTGATATCCAACAAGGGTCTTCCAACATACACTCCTGGAAATTGAAATAAGAACACCGTGAATTCATTGTCCCAGGAAGGGGAAACTTTATTGACACATTCCTGGGGTCAGATACAGCACATGATCACACTGACAGAACCACAGGCACATAGACACAGGCAACAGAGCATGCACAATGTCGGCACTAGTACAGTGTATATCCACCTTTCGCAGCAATGCAGGCTGCTATTCTCCCATGGAGACGATCGTAGAGATGCTGGATGTACTCCTGTGGAACGGCTTGCCATGCCATTTCCACCTGGTGCCTCAGTTGGACCAGCGTTCGTGCTGGACGTGCACACCGCGTGAGACGACGCTTCATCCAGTCCCAAACATGCTCAATGGGGGACAGATCCGGAGATCTTGCTGGCCAGGGTAGTTGACTTACACCTTCTAGAGCACGTTGGGTGGCACGGGATACATGCGGACGTGCATTGTCCTGTTGGAACAGCAAGTTCCCTTGCCGGTCTAGGAATGGTAGAACGATGGGTTCGATGACGGTTTGGATGTACCGTGCACTATTCAGTGTCCCCTCGACGATCACCAGTGGTGTACGGCCAGTGTAGGAGATCGCTCCCCACACCATGATGCCGGGTGTTGGCCCTGTGTGCCTCGGTAGTATGCAGTCCTGATTGTGGCGCTCACCTGCACGGCGCCAAACACGCATACGACCATCATTGGCACCAAGGCAGAAGCGACTCTCATCGCTGAAGACGACACGTCTCCATTCGTCCCTCCATTCACGCCTGTCGCGACACCACTGGAGGCGGGCTGCACGATGTTGGGGCGTGAGCGGAAGACGGCCTAACGGTGTGCGGGACCGTAGCCCAACTTCATGGAGACGGTTGCGAATGGTCCTCGCCGATACCCCAGGAGCAACAGTGTCCCTAATTTGCTGGGAAGTGGCGGTGCGGTCCCCTACGGCACTGCGTAGGATCCTACGGTCTTGGCGTGCATCCGTGCGTCGCTGCGGTCCGGTCCCAGGTCGACGGACACGCGCACCTTCCGCCGACCACTGGCGACAACATCGATGTACTGTGGAGACCTCACGCCCCACGTGTTGAGTAATTCGGCGGTACGTCCACCCGGCCTCCCGCATGCCCACTATACGCCCTCGCTCAAAGACCGTCAACTGCACATACGGTTCACGTCCACGCTGTCGCGGCATGCTACCAGTGTTAAAGACTGCGATGGAGCTCCGTATGCCACGGCAAACTGGCTGACACTGACGGCGGCGGTGCACAAATGCTGCGCAGCTAGCGCCATTCGACGGCCAACACCGCGGTTCCTGGTGTGTCCGCTGTGGCGTGCGTGTGAACATTGCTTGTACAGCCCTCTCGCAGTGTCCGGAGCAAGTATGGTGGGTCTGACACACCGGTGTCAATGTGTTCTTTTTTCCATTTCCAGGAGTGTATGTTCATTTTTTCCCTTCTCATGTAAGAATGTTACTATGACCAAACGTAAATCAAAAAATATTTTCAGCGTTTTACCTCAACTGATCAAGCGTACTTCAGTATAGTAAGCTATGTCGCCGTACTCCGCTCGTAATTCCTCCAAGAACTGGCGATGCTTATGCCCATGTGTCTTCAGGTAGTTTACAGTATGCACAACAATTTGCATGACGTTTGCTAACGTTACTAATTTTGCATAAAGCGCCTCTCGATGCAGAATGCAGTGAATTCCATACGTCTCATTTGTGCACCCTAGGTTTTGGCTCCATCTGTGGTCACTGAGACTCACGGATTCCAATCCATACCGACACCATCAATCGCTTGCTTGACAGCTTGGAGTAAGTCCGCACCTGTAGTAGTCCCTTTCAAAGGTACTAAGTCCAAAACGTCCTCTGGTAACAAAGTGCGTTATCGACACCTCGTATGTATATCACAACCTGGGCTGTATCTGTAAGATCTGTTGCTTCATTGAGCGCAACAGAGAAAGCAACAAATTCTTTTGCCTTATTTATTAGCTGCCTGTGCACATCGCCGGCCATAGCACTGATACGTCTTGTCACTGTTTGCTTGGATAGACTGATTTCTTGAAACCTGCTAACGTTCGTGGGACACTCAAGTTCTGCAGCATCAGTGAGACACCCTTTCACAAACTCCCCTTCGTAAAAGGGTTTGCCAGATTGCGCAATTCTTAATGCAATTTAAAAACTTGCTTGCAGTGAAGATTTAGTGTGGTTGTCATTCTGGAAAATTGAAAACAGTACATTGTACAGCATACAGTAAAATAGACATAAATGTAACACAAGAAACTAAGAACTATCAGTTACTCTTGACGTACTGTAAAATCGAGTTGATGTGTCTCATCCATTTTCTTAAGGACATTTAATTTTGCTTGCCGTTCTTCACTGTTGAGTACACTACACTCGTCTTTGTGATATGTATTGTAGTACTTTCAATTGAAAACTTACGCTGGCTGCCTATTATTCGGTGGCACAGCAAACACTTAATTTTCACCAATGGCTACAAAAAAGAATTGCAGTACCCAGTCATTTTTAAACAACTGAGAACATAGATCTACATCTACATACATACTCCGCAATCCACCATACGGTGCGTGGTGGAGGGTACCTCGTACCACAACTAGCATCTTCTCTCCCTGTTCCACTCTCAAACAGGAGGAGGGAAAAATGACTGCCTATATGCCTCTGTATGAGCCCTAATCTCTCTTATCTTAGCTTTGTGGTCTTTCCGCGAAATATAAGTTGGCGGCAGTAAAATTGTACTGTAGTTAGCCCCAAATGCTGGTTCTCTAAATTTCCTCAGTAGCGATTCACGAAAAGAACGCCTCCTTTCCTCTAGACTCTCCCACCCGAGTTCCTGAAGCATTTCCGTAACACTCGCGTGATGATCAAACCTACCAGTAACAAATCTAGCAGCCCGCCTCTGAATTGCTTCTATGTCCTCCCTCAATCCGACCGGATAGGGATCCCAAACGCTCGAGCAGTACTCAAGAATAGGTCGCACCAGCGTTCTATAAGCGGTCTCCTTTACAGATGAACCACATGTTCCCAAAATTCTACCAATCAACCAAAGATGACCATCCGCACAACTGCCATTACATGCTTGTCCCACTTCATATCACTCTGCAATGTTACGCCCAAATATTTAATCGATGTGACTCTGTCAAGCGCTAAGCTACTAATGGAGTATTCAAACATTACAGGATTCTTTTTCCTATTCATCTGTATTAATGTACATTTATCTATATTTCGAGTTAGCTGCCATTCTTTACACCAGTCACAAATCCTGTCCAAGTCCTCTTGTATCCTCCTACAGTCACTCAACGACGACACTTTCCCGTACACCACAGCATCATCAGCAAACAGCCGCACATTGCTATCCACCCTATCCAAAAGATCATTTATGTAGACAGAAAACAGCAGACCTACCACACTTCCCTGGGGCACTCCAGATGATACGCTTGCCTCCGATGAACACTCACCATCGAGGGCAACGTACTGGGTTCTATGATTTAAGAAGTCTTCGAGCCACTCACATACTTGGGAACCAATCCCATATCCTTATACCTTAGTTAGTAGTGTGCAGTGGGGCACCGAGACAAACACTTTCACAAAGCCAAGGAATATGGCATCCGTCTGATACCCTTCGTCCATGGTTTACAAGATTTCATGTGAAAAAAGTGCAAGTTGCGTTTTGCAGGAGCAATGCTTTCTAAAGCCGTGCTGATTCATGGACAGCAACTTCTCTGTCTCGAGGAAATTCGTTATATTCGAATTGAGAATATGTTCAAGAATCCTGCAATAAACCGACGTTAAGGATATTGGTCTGCAATTTTGAGGATCTGTCCTTCTACCCTTCTTATATATCTACATCTACATCTACATCCATACTCCGCAAGCCACCAGACGGTGTGTGGCGGAGGGTACCTTCAGTACCTCTATCGGTTCTCCCTTCTATTCCAGTCTCAGGCGACACCTGTGCTTTTTTTGCAATCGCTCGGCACTTTACGTTGGACAAGAGATTTGTGATAAATGCAAACTAAGTAAGGAGCCAATGCAGTAGAGTACTCTCTGTAAAACCTAATTGGAATCCCATCAGGACCTGGCAATTTATTTATTTTCAACCCATTCAGCTGCTTCACAACCCCAGGGATGTCTATCACTATGTCATCCATATGGGAATCTGTATGAGACTCAAACGGTGGTATGTTTGTACGATCCTCTTGCGTGAAAGATTTCTCAAATGCTAAATTTAAAATTTCAGCTTTTGTTTTGCTGTCTTCGGTAGTCAGGCCGGACTGATTAGTGAGTAACTGGATGGAAGCCTTCGACACGCTTCCCGATTTTACGTAAGACCAGAATTTCCTTGGGTTTTTAGCAAGATCTTTTGCTAAGGTATGACGGTGGTAGTGGTTGAATGCTTCACGCACCACTCTTTTTGCAGCAGCACGAATCTCTAACTTTTGCCTGTCCTCATTCTCCCAATCTTTCTTGTACCGCGAGTGTAACTGCCTTTGCTTCCTGAGCATTCTCCAAATTGCGCTGTTAAACCACGGTGGGTCTTTTCCGTCCGTAACCCACATTATCGGCACATACTTGTCCAATGCATGATTTACAATGTGTTTAAAATTTGTCCGTAATACTTCCACATCCATCGTACCGGAAGTCAATGAAGTCGGTTCATGTACTAAGTGGGATGCTAACAACTGCTTATCTGCTCTTTGTAGTAAGAATACTCTGCTAGCCTTCTTGACCGACTTTTTAACTTTCGTAACCATAGTCGTAATGACAACATCATGATCACTAATCCCTGTCTCAACACTGACACCGTCGATGAGGTCTGGTCTGTTTGTGGCTACCAGATCTAAAATATTTCCATTACGCGTTGGCTTTCAATTTAGCTGCTCAAGACAGTTTTCGGATAATGTGCTGAAAAGTAATTCACACGACGGCTTGTCTGTACCACCTGTAATGAATCCATAGAGATCCCAGTCTATACTAGGTAGATTGAAGTCGCCTCCGACTAATATAGCATGATCCGGGTACTTCTGCGATACAGAATGTAGACTCCTTTTGAATGATTCTAGAACTGTCACGGTGGAACCTGGTGGCCGGTAATAACACCCCACAATTAACTTTATTTCCCCTAGCCCTGTTAAAAGTGTCCAGATAACTTCACAATCACACTCTACTTCGACCTCAGTAGACACAATATTTTTGTCAACTGCAATGAAGACACCACCTCCTACGGTGTCTAATCTGTCATTCTGATACACATTCCAACCCTCACTAAATATTTCAGATCTTCCTATCTCAGGGTTCAGCCAGGTCTCAGTTCCGAGAATAATTTGCACGCCACACACTTCCTGGTGGGCAGTAAACTTTATTCCGAACACACTGGAAATTTACTGCTAATATCTTGATAGCTGAAGTGTCTTTACACAGAGCGCGTCCTGATTTCCCTGCCTGTACGTCGACTGGTGAGTGTTCATCGGGACACCTCACACTACTGCCTAGCCTAAAAAAAAAAAAAAAAAACCATGTGCATGCCACAAGTACTCTGCTACCCGAGTAGCCGCTTCCTTTGTGTAGTGTACCCCTGCCCTATCTAGGGGCGTCCCACAATTCCCCACCCAATAGCGCTAGTCTAGAAATCTGCAGCCAAGACCGTCACAGAGCCGACGAAGCCTCTGGTTGATACCCTCCACTCGGCTCCAAACCAAAGGACCCCGATGTACTCTGGGAACGATGCTGCAAATAGAGAGCTCTGCTTGCATCCCGCGTGCGAGGCCAACGGTCTTCACCAAATCCGCCAGCCGTCCGTACGAACTGAGGATCGCCTCAGAACCCAAGCGACAGGCATCACTGGTGCTGAAGTGAGCAGCTACTTGCAGACGACTGCACCCTGTACACTCGATAGCACACACACAAACAGCAAACGAAAGTGATCATAGAAGTGACGGGGCATTGGAAGAACGTTTGCAAACTGCGTCTGCACCGCCTTTGGCAGACGAGACGAGATGGTGGCACACGACTGCCCCTCAGATCCACCGACATCGCCCTCAGTGGAAAACTACTCAGGGGGTGGGCGGAGCAGACATTCGGTGAAGGCCAGACCCAATGCAAATCGCTAGAAAAGTAAAAAGAAAGGTTCTAATGCAAACCGGGACGGTGGTCTCCAGTCAGATTCTCAGAAAGTATCCGGCATGGGGTGGCATGAAATAATAGACTAGCGGGGAAAAAAGGGCACTCCCCTATGTTAGTCATATACGATTACCACTTTAAACATTAATAGGATACAGTCGGATGTTAAAATAGCTGCTCTGAAACAGTTTCTGTATGAGTCAGCGACGGATATTTCTCTCCTACAGGAAGTGGTATTAGCGCAATTAAATTTGTCCAATTACGTCGATTTTTACAATATTTCCACTGAAACGAGTGTTGCACGGCCATTTCAGTTAGAGAAGGCATCCCCGTACATAACGTTGATAAATTAGAATCGGCGTGAGGTATTGGAATAAACGTAGCAGGAGTCACTATAGTCAGTTTATATGCTCCTTCTGGCAGCAGTAATAAAGCTGCAAGAGCCACATTCTTTAACCCTTTCAGACCTGATTTTTTTATTTACTTGTAAAAAAAAGTCTGACATCAATTTTACATTCCGGTGAGTCTCCTTCATACATTAAGGAGGTTAACAGTACGGATCAATTATGCCACACTTTATTTCACTTTAAAACAGTGGAAACAATAAAAATAATTCCATATTACATTCTTGTTTAAACAACCATGGTCAACACTTGAATTTAAGTTTTAGTATGAAACTGCGAAAAACAATGTCCTTTTGGAGACACAAATATACTTTACATTTTCTGCACTGAATTCTTGAACGCCCTCTACATTTTGGAAATTTGCAGTGACTTGGAGTTCCTACATCATGTAAAGACAAATGGTCAAGGAAATCAAACTGTTATCTCTGTACCTTCTGTACCTGGTCGTAATTCTCCTCTTTTTTCTTGGTATGACTCATGTCTGAAGCCAGTCCATCATACGGACGCCCTCTCTTCTTTCCAGTCACTTTCTTTTGGCACAGTATCAATACATCTGCTACCCTGATACGAAAGGAAAGAACCTCCATTTGCTTCTTCTTTGGGATAGACAGGTTGTGTGCATCTCGTCTGTATTCCAACCAACTTTGCACGATGGCAAAGTCAACAGCGTGAAAAATCATGTGTAAAGGCCATTTTCAAGATCTGATGAAAACTCTGTAGTAGGTTATCAATTGATTAAATAGATCCACACCACCCATTGCATGATTATATCTTCTCACTATTTCAGGTCCTTCTACTTTCACATATTTATGGTGCTTTTTGTCCCACCGCTCGACTTCATCCACTGAGCCTTTACCAACAAAGATTGAGCATAATACAACTGGCCTATTGTCTAACCACTTACACATGGTAATGTCATCAGCACTAGTGATTTCTTCACAGTAACCTCTGGTTTGTTTAATTATTGTTTTATCATGTGAAAAAGGCAAGTTCTTTCCAAATCTGTTTTGACGGACAGTACCTGCTGCATCGATGCCTTGAGATTTCAGAACTTGAAACAGATGATAAGATGAAAAGAAGTTGTCAAAGTATAATTTATGACCTTCACCTGTTGAGAGTGGAACAGAAAATCCTAAAACAACAGCAGGACCTAATCCAAATTTTTTACAGCATGTGGTATTTAGTTCAGTTGTAGCACCTTGATACAAAAGGAAATGATGCACTATTCCACTCTTTCCACACAACATGGAGACTCTGATTCCCCATGGACTTGGTTTCTCCTTGACATACTGCTTTGCAGAAAACTTTCCAGTGAAAGGAATAATTCCTTCGTCCATGCAAACATTCTCTTCTATAGGAAGTTCACTGTAGCGTTTTCGAATGTCTGTGTAAACTGGCCTGACTTTGTAAAATTTATCTTTATTTTCAGGTGGCTTCTCCAGATTGTTCAAGTGTAAATTTGTTCGTTATTCTAAAAATCTGTCTCGTGACATGTTTTCCCAAAACACATTTACCTTCAGGCTTTATATCCCAATACATTCGTAATGTGGGAAATTTCAAAGCGGCAGTCTGTATATGCAAACCAAATAGCGCCTCTAGTTCTTGAGTTGTCTGCTTGAATGAGGATTTTCCTTGTTGTAATGCATAAATATTAGTATGTGCTGCCATGCTAGTGAACAAATCATCTTTTGAAGTATTGTATTGGAGAACACAAGACAGATTCTTCAAAATTTGGAGCTTTGTATGTTTCTGCAATGGTACTTAGAGGCTTGCGTTTCCATTTTATGGATTCTTTAGGTGTCACCATGTTGTCACACAGGTTATTCAATTATGGGTTGTTTTCATTGCATAAAAAGTTCGTTTCAGCATCCATCACGTCTCCGTCATCTTCATTTTCAGATATGGTGTTTCTACACACATCATTCACGCCCACTTTATCTGCTCCAACACGTTTCACTATCCGTGGAATTTGCCTTTCAATAAGTGGTACACTGTCATCCTCATCTCCACTCAAACTAATGTCAGAAACTTCACCATTTTCAATTATGTCCATAAACAAGTCCCAATCTTTCTCCACAGAAAGATATTCCTTATCCATATTTGTAAGTCAAAAGGCAGAAATATAAAATAAAATAATGTGTACTGGTCAGTTATTCTCCTCCTTGCTGCTGGTACTGAAATTACTGAAAAAAATACCATACATAACTACCATCACCATGCAAATATATCTGAGACAAATTTTAGGTTATGTTTCCTATTTTACATCATTAAGAACCTGTTGTACACAAATGTGTACATTAAATTTACCTGATACATAACACAAATATGAACTGAATGAAATTGCTGAAAATTCCAATGAAAGAAAGTCTAATGTTTCCGAAAGAAGGAAACCACACAAAAAATTCATTGACAAAACCCACAATGTGACTATTACAGCAATAGTCAACGAGTAATGGCTTCCCACAGAGAGACAACACCAGAGAGTATATTTTACTATGTAGTTCTCTGACTGCTCACAAGAAAGCAGCAGATGCTGGAGCATGGCTAAAATAAACCTACACAAATGTGCACAGTCAGTTTTGATGCACCAGAAATTTCTTGTCAGCGAAATATTAGTGAACAAACTTTATGTACACAATTGTGACCACTAGGTCTGAAAGGGTTAATGAAAGCGTAATTTCTTTGCTGAGGAAAAACCCCCTCCAACTTAATAGGGGGAAATTTTAATTGTGTATTGAGTCGAAAGGATCAAATCCCCAACTTCAATTACTCAACTGACTTGAGACGTCTCGTTGTTGATTTAAAAGATGCGTGGGAAATAAAATAACCAACAATCGTGAACTTTACTCATATTGTTGCAAATTCATGTAGTAGAATTGACAGAATTTACGTATCGGAAAATTTAGCAGATTAAAGTACTGAAAACAGAAACTGTTTTAGTTTTTCCGATCACAGTGCGTTGTTGACCTGCGTAAATTTAACACCACAACCTACCAGAAGAGTAAGAAGCCAGTGGAATCTAAATATTTCGTTATTATCAGAAGAAGACTTAGAAGATGCCCTAACCAGAGCTTGGGAAATGTCTCCATTCACTGAACAACTTTCCGCCATCTAACCGTCTAGTATTGCCCCGGTACGAAATATCATAGATCCAGGGTTGATGCGCAGATCAGGTTGACTTGTAGTGGCGGGGGGGGGGGGGGGGGGGGTGATCTGTGTTTACATTTAGTGACTTTGCTGTTTCCTCTTCGTTCACTGCTGTCATGTCAAATGAAAGAGAGTGGTTTCTGTGGCTGGGAGATATCAAGTGAATTAAAATACATTCACACAATTATGGAAGATTAAAATATGTCATTAGTTCCAGATTTTAATACAATTTCCACCTTTCTGACAGTCAAGCATTAATTATCTTGCAGAACAACTAAGTTACTTTTGTCACTTTGCTGAAGTAATTCGGCTTTTATTTATCTTTTCTGCTGAGGCAGCCAGTTTGTTTGAAACAAAGTGTTCAATTCCACACTATTGGCTAGTTTCAACTGTTCGCTGCATTTCAAGGGCACGTTTTCATCTTCTACAGGGTGTATACGTCCCGGGAGATCCGGGAAAAACCTGGGAATTTTACATTGTTCTAGTTTTCAGTTAAATTTTTGTAATTTTGACTGGTAAGAACCGTTACTTGTAACAAATGATATTACTGTATCCCGCAACTGCAGAATAATACTGCAACAATGAAACTTAACGAGAGAAAAAAACCAAAATAACTTAAAATGCAAAGGAAATGCGCCATATATGACGACAATAGTCCTCATGCAAGCGTCTGCCAACAGCAAAATGTGTCAAAGGCTTTAGGAAGACTGTGCAATACTTCATAACAAAAAATTCCCTCCGATGACCGTGAAGTCACAACTGTTTACATTACATTCGTGTCAGCAGTTACGAGCGAGCTCATGCGCATGCGCAGTTGAGTCGCGTTTCAGAAGCAGATTCTCCCGCTTCTGGCTACAGGAATGTGGCTCTTTGCTGTGCAAGCAGTTGCAGCAAGCAGCTAGATGATACCGGGAAAAGGGGGCGCCAAATTCATATTCTCAAGGAAAAAAACTTGTTTCACAAAGCGCCTAGCATCCAGCGCACGTTGATCTATCGATCATTTATATGATTTTGAAACGCATCCTTGTTGGTTTCTGAACACATTTTAAGTTCATTTCTGAATGAATCGTAAGTTGATTTTTGAATGCGTGCGTAGTGTACGTGATGTCTCTGTCAGGAGAATCCTAATCACATCTAGAAAACAAACTTTCTGCAGACAAAAGGGGATGGGGCCGTACTAGCTGAGCGGAGAAAAATCCGAACGGATGAATGCCAGTCGCTGTCTGATGATGTGGTTGACTGGGTTTTCGAATGATCAGCCTTGTTATAATTAGTAGCGAAATCCATAGATTCAGTCTACCAGAATGGAAATAAAAGACTGCAGGAATAACAAGTGGCTAAGATTACGTATTATCTTCTCGTTGTATCCAAGAAAATGAAATTTTGACAGAAACTTTCTGCCCAGATCGCTACACTAGTAAGGACCAGTTGTACAGTCCCCGGCTAGCAGCCGCTTCAGTTCTGATTCGGAAGTAACGCAGAAAACGTTTTGTACGAATTTGTAACAACGCCTAATGGCAGAACAATCGCGGGGTTACTAAACCGGTGATTCTGGCAGGGTTACTGAAGTTGATCGGCGAACAAATTTTGACAGTGGCAGGAATGTCCACATGACAAGGTTGTTAGAACGAGGAAGCAGAATAAACGGGGACATTACACAAATTATGGAAGGACGAGACTATTCCAAATTTATATAAGAATTTCGTAATACTACTTTCCGATCTCATGCTTAAGAAACTGGTGCATATGAATGAAATGTGAAACTATTTCCTGACATAAAGCTTTTTGCTTGTTGTAGGCCTAATAGGCATTTGATATTGGTACTTAGTGAATTATATTCTATCGTGTTTTAAAAATGACAATTTGTGTCAAAACAGTCTCGCTAATTTGGTGTGTGTGTTACAAAATTTGCTACAATATTAGAAAGGCCTGTTTTGTTTTATTTAGCATCCAGCGACAAAATAGATGTAATCAGATCCAGAAACCACACCAGTCTTGGGTATTATTTGTATTAACAGCTTTTTCAGTATTAGGTAATGAAATTTCGAATTTTCATGCAGCAAAAGATTTGACCAACTTTGGTGAGGTAATAGATTCTTGCGCAGAAAGCAAAGCACGCCATTTAAAGCTGTAGCAAGATTAGAGAGAAAAAATGCTAGGAGGTAACTATTGAAATGTGTACTTTCTTTCTTGTCTATATTGGTTTTATGTATCCTGTATTTTACTTTGTCACAAAAAACAAGAAGTTATTAGCTATTAGGCAATAAAGAGTCCAAATTTTCTGAAGAGTTCTTGTTTTCCCGGTTACAAATAATCCCATCCGCTATTAATGGCGAGTTTTTTAAAAAAATAAAGAGGGGCATGCTGCCAAACTGGCTGACTGGGAGCAGGAGAGGCAGCACAGGACATTTCTATTTCCACAGTCCTGAATATAGTTTAATGTCATCGCTTACAAAATATACACGTTTCAATTCCACAGAGTGAAATACAGTGACATGCGATAGGAGAATGCTGCATGAAGAGGCGTGGCACTGCCCTTTGGCGTGCTTAAGGCCAAATAACATGTCTTATATTTTCTCTAACACGTATGTTTTTGTTTAAGATGCACATAGGGTACTTTTGAAAATTCGATTTTTTTAGTGTTGACCCGGTTCGCAAATATCGTAGATCCGAAGCTGATGCGCAGAGAAGTCCGATTTATAGTGGGCAGTCTCCACGTGACCCGTGTTAACATTCAGTGATTTTGCTGTTTCTCCTTAGTTTACTCTCGCGTCAAATGAAAGCAAAACGGATATCTTTGGCCGGGAGGTATCAAGTGAATTAAAATACATTCACATAATTACCGAAGGCTGATATACGTCATTAGTTTCAGATTTTATTTTGTTTCCACCTTTCTGACAGTCAAGCACCAATCGCCTTGCAGAACAATGAAGTTATTTTTGTCTGTTTGCTAAAGAAATTTGGCTTTTACTAACCTTTTCCGCAGAGGCATCCAATGTATTTGAAACGAAATTTTTAATTCCACAGTACTGGCTAGTTTCAACTGTTCGCTGCATTTCAAGTGCAAGTTTTCATCTTCTAGCACATATGGCATTTTGCCATAATAAAGAACCAAACGTGAGATACTGCAGTACTGGTCCTCCGAGAAAATTTACATCTGGATCTGGACATACGAATGTGCGCTTTAAGTTGCAGTTTAAATGTGCACATTTTAGTATGGTTCACGAAATTCTGATCTCTTGGAGTACCCTGTGACTGATGTGATGTTTAAAGCTTTCCCGGCGTACTGATTGTTCCATGAAAACACCCTGTGACTTCTTACTGCTTTTACAACGTAATGTAAGATCTTTTAATGTTTTACATGTACGTACATACGGGCTTCCTACGTAATGTTAGCTGCGCAAGCTCGGGGCGCCTCTTACCTGGCGCTCTCCGGCAGCTGCTGGAACGAACCTGTTTCCAGCAGGTCGAGGAAAAGTATTGCGAATGCTGGTTTGAAAAGCGTTACTTTCAAAGTAAATATCCTTTAACGTAAGTTGGACTATGCGCGAGGATGTACGATGAAATCCTTAAATCACAGAGTGTTTGACTCCATTTAAAAATCAACTCTTTGATGACAAGCCATGTAGAAGAATTTCGAACCCTGAAGATCAGACATTTATGTCATTATTAAAAATTTTACTGCCACATTTGTGTGATGTGTCTTAAAGTGTAACACGCGCAAAAAATCAACATTATCTCGAAAGACTAGCTTCTCTTGCAGCTTATTAACCTTTGTGACCAATATTATATGTGGAAGCTTTGCTTTTCTTGTAGCAACACTATGTATATTAATGTAAGCCATTAACTCGTGTGTTACCGCTGCTTAACAGGGATGTTGCTATTGGCTGACTACATCACGCATCCTATGCCCTGAAGACTCGCTGTCATGAGCTGGCGAGATCACGTGACATGAGCTGTGACTGCCTTACAAAAGCACATCGCAATCTCGATTTCAGTGATTCGGAAAGGCACATGCGGTGTTTGGTGGAATTCCAATGTGTGCTGTCGTAATACGAAAATACGCAACGTACAAGTTGCTGCACATCAAAGATATTTCCAAAATGTGTCTTTTTCCCTGAGTTTCGTTTTCTAAAGTGCCAGGAAATTCTACGCCCATGTCCAAAACCATAACCATTCAAAGGATTGATAAGTTTTGCACTTCAGAGGGAAAATATACTGCCACTTAAGACAGAAAAAGTGTTTTCACGCGGGAGAAAGTGTATTTTTAAGCGGGAAATCTGGGAAAAATCCGGGAATTTTTTTCCTTGTCCACGTATACATCCAGTATTAATCAAATTTGATACGTATGAAGTATCGTCTCTGTTGTGTGACTGGATTCTTGATTTCCTCGCAGAGATGTCACAGTTCATACTGATAGACGGCAAATCATCGAGTAGAATAGAAATCATATACGGCGTTCCGCAAGGTATTGTCATAGGCCCTCTGCTGTTCCTGATTCACATAGATGATCTAGGTGATAATCTGAGCTGCCCCTTAGATTGTTTGCAGATGACGCTGTAATTTACCGTCTAGTAAAATCATCAGACGATCAATTCCAATTACAAAATGATATAGAGAGAATTTCCTTATGATGCGGGAAGTGGCAGTTGGCACCAGTCAAAGAAAAGTGCGAGGTCATCGACATGGGTACTAACAGAAATCCGCTAAATTTTGGGTATACGATAAATCGGACAAATTTAAGGGCTGTCAATTCGACTAAATACCTAGGAATTACAATTATGAGCAACTTAAATTGGAATGACCACATAGATAATATTGTGGGAAAGGCGAAACAAAGACTGCGCTTTGTTGGCAGAAACTTGGAAGATGCGACAAACCTACCAAAGAGAGCCTACATTACACTTGTACGTCCTCTGCTGGAATATTGCTGCGCGGTGTGGGATCCTTACCAGGTAAGATTGGCGGAGGACAGCGAAAAAGTGCAAAGAAGGGCAGTTCGTTTCGTGTTATCGCGCAATATGGGTGAGAGTGTCACTGATATGATACGAGAGTTGGTGTGGCAGTCAATGAAACAAAGGCGGTTTTCTTTACGACGAGATTTGTTTACGAAATTTCAATTGCCAGCTTTCTCTTCAGATGGAAAATATTTTCTTGACATCCACCTATGTAGGACGAAATGATCAACATAATAAAATAAGAGAAATCAGAGCTCCAATGGAAAGATTGAGGTGTTCCTTTTTCCTACGCGCCATTTGAGAGTGGAATGGTAGAGAAATAGTATGAAACAGGTTCATTGAACCCTCTGCCAGGCACTTCAGTGTGAATTGCAGAGTAACCATATAGATGTAGATGTAGATGTTGATTCCCTCCTGTATAGAGGTTAAAGTACTTCCTGCTTTGTTTGACCAAGATAATCAGCTGCAGATATCGACTTTGGAATCCACTGAACATTTAAAACACTCCTGCAACTCAGGCAGGCAACAGAAGCACACCCATTTCGACTGGCAGTCATGGAAGACACAGAGAATTAGTGTTGAAATTGTATCATGAGCAGGCAACAAACAGAAATTTTTCAATTTTCGTGCATACAAATCATGCGGGTAATAACGCGTAATTTGGCGCAGGAAGTACATACTTACAAGTAAATAAAATTTTAAAAACGCTCAATATAAGATGACACACACCTACATGTGCTACATGCACATTAAAAACATCATCGATAGTGTCGAGTTGTATACTTAGTGTCCAGGATAATAGTATTAATTATGCAGCACATGCTGATATCAAAATCAGTATGCTCCGTAGAGAACGTGAAACAAAGGAGAAAACAATAGAACGCCAGGATGAGATGCAAGACTTGGAAAGGTAGGAAGTGGAGAAATGTTTGGGATGCAAACACAACAGGTAATGTTACAACGAAAAAAGTGAGAAACTTACTGTTAGAGGAGGAAGCAATGGACTTACAGCACACACAATAACAAACTAGGACAATAAAAAACAAAGAATAAAGTTTTTGGGGATGAATTGGTAGCTTTCAGAGAAGGTAGAAAAAGATCAAATAGGTAAAAACAGGGCCAAATAGAAATCCTTGGTTAATGCAGGAGATACTGAGTTCAACTGTTAAAAGAAGAAAGTATAAAAATTCAGCAAATAAATCAGGCAAAAGGAAATAGGAATGTTTAAAAAATTATTGATGAGAAGTGCAAAATGGCTGAGGGCTGTCTAGAAGGTGTGTGTGTGTGTGTGTGTGTGTGTGTGTGTGTGTGTGTGTGTGTGTGTTAGTTTAAGTAGTGTGTAAGTCTGGGGACCGATGACCTCAAGAACCTGGTAGCAGACAGCATTCCTTCAGAGCTACTGACAGTTTTGGGAGAGCAAGGTATGGCAAAACTCTCCCATCTGGTATGACACAAATCTCCCATCTAGTGTGGAAGATGTATGAGGGAGGCGAAATACCCTCACATTTCAAGAATAATAAGAGATTTCAGTTCCAAAGAAGGCAGTTGCTGACAGGTGTGAGCACTAATGAAATACCAGTTAAGTCATTGGGTTGCAAAGTATTAACATGAGCTCCTTGCAGAATAATGGAAAAACTCGTAGAAGCTGATGTCGGGGAATATCAGTTTGGATTTTGTAGATGTCTAGGAATATATGAGGCAGTACTAACCCTATGATTTCTGTTAGAAGATACACTACTGACCATTAAAATTACTACACCATGAAGAAATGCAGATAATAAACGGGTATTCATTGGGCAAATATATTATACTAGAACTGACTTTTTGAGACTGGTCTAAAGTTACTGTTAAAGTGTTTCTACTACTACTGAAACAGAAATTTTACTCGAGAGCAACATGGTTGGTGTATGTTTACAGTTCCGAAGACCTTTTTAACTATAAATGTAAAGTGTTACGCTGCCTGTAGTGGTGTGTAACTTAGTTTGTGTCCAGAATTTTAAAAAATGTTCCAGTAGATGTATCTCTTGTTGCATGCATGATTATATGAGCACATGAGACGATTATTATGGAGCGGGTAGTGTGTGTGTGTGTGTGTGTGTTGTGTGTGTGTGTGTGTGTCAGGGAGAGTCGACCTGGTGCTCTTGTTGTATTTGAAATATGTGGACCGACTTATTGTGTACGAAGCAGTGACTTTTATATTTTTTGTCGGTATGTCAGGAAATTTCCATGTTACTGGTCTGAATGACTTAGCTGTCTGGTGAGGAAATTGTATTTCAGTACTTACGGATGCGTTTAGTTTCTATTGTTTTCTTCCTAAGTGACAGAAGGAATTGGTACCCAGAGAAGGTAGTTTTAGGGGTGTGTTTGAATGTAGATGAAGGATTGGGTGGCAACTGCATGCCGAGGTGAAAGGAGGTGGATCTGTGGAGTGAATTATGAGGAAACGTGCCAAATGAATTTGTTAGGAGGTGGAGTGCACCTATTTTTAATGGGAGGTGGCTGAAGTTTTTGATTATGGGCTAGTGCTGTGGATCTGTCTGTAATAGGCTGGTTAACCCGTATCGCAGAAGCGAGATATTCTAGATTTGTGACTTGTCGCTCGGAAGAAGTGTATTCCGAATTGTTGGCAGTTTTGTGGCTGTTACAGTTTCTTTCATTTGGTGTGTGTGTCTCGATAGTAGAGAGTAAGTGTGTCGATGTTTTGTGCAGGAGCCTTTCTGAGGAGGAGCGAGGCAGCAGGCTGATAGAGGCGGCTAAGAAAGGGGCGGTGAAGGAGGTGCGGGCGTTGCTCGCGGCTGGGGCGGACATGGGGGCGAGGGGCGGGTGCGGGCGGACCGCCCTGCACTGCGCTGCATGGAGAGGCGACGCGGCTGTGGTGCGGCTGCTGCTCTCTGCGGCGTCCGACCCCAACGCCAGGGATCAGTGGGGGCAGACGCCGCTGCACTTCGCGGCATACTATGGCCACGCAGAAGTGGCGGCTGCGTTGCTGCAGGCCGGAGCCGACAGGGGGGTGAGGACTGATCAGGGGAACACCGCCCTGGACTTAGCCAGGCGGTACAACCGGCAGCAGCTCGTCGAGATGCTAACACAGCGTTAATACGTGCCAGTAGAGGAAATGTACTTCATTGTACATGATATTAAAATAAAAAAATTGAAAAAAAAGATAGCTTTCTCTATTCATTTCTACCTTTTGCAGTCCACACAATTTCTCCAGTAACACCACAACTACTGCAACAACAGGAGATATCTGTAAACCAGCGTGACAAACCTTCCTTTTGAGAATTCACTCTGTAAAACATTTCACAAGCAATTTCTGCAAAAGCTCTGCAACAATTGACAAATACTCCATCATTAATAAACTCCGCTTCTCTCTCCCTCTCTGTCTTGTGTTTCTCGTCCCACATACAATATTCAAACAGCTTACAAGAATACAGCCGACGTCTTTCACAACCGCCTGTATTTCGAAACGTAAACACCCAATCTCTTCCAAGAGACAAATGCGAGAATACCGGTTGTTGTGTAACACGTCGTCCAGCCGCAATAACGTCACTTCTTTCCACCAGTCCGCTACATCACATAATTACTGCAAACTATTTGCTAGCAGTGTCTATGGTGCTAAATTACATCAGTGCAAACTGCTCCATACTCAAATTACTGCCATATAAGCTGTTCAGTTAGAATGTATCTTCACTTCCGACTTCACACTGAATTCTCTTCTGGGCATGCACCGCAGAAGTACTTTTCGTGTTTAATTGTAATGTCACATTGGTAGCAGTGCTCACACCACATCATGCTCACACCATCTGCAGCCTTCTTGCCAGCTCACCTTCAAATAAAGAGAATTGAAGAACCACCTAAAATCATTTCTCTCCCAAACACCTCCCTTGCTGCTCTTACAGAACAAACTACCATCTCTCAGGGAATTATACTCAATCGCATGGGTCATGCAGCCATCACTGGAATAATACGGCAGTTTCCCCAAATTAATACGGCTTTGATCGACGTCATATCTGACTCACAGATGCTACTTAGAGGCGACATCTAAAGGCAATGAGGTTCAATCCTAAACCAAAGAATGTATCACAAAAAAGACAGGTAAAGTACACTCATACAATAAAATTCGATTGCAGCTCATGCGATTAATTACATAGCTATAAGCTATATTGCAAATAAATTGAGGTAACAAAAAAGAAACTAACAACATAAAAAACATGCATGCATGAAACAAATTATCACAGTTCACGCGTGCAAGTGAAAGCACCATGCATGTCCTTTAAAGTCCACTACAATATCACTCGTAGTAAACTCGTAATTTACATCTACATGGAAAGTTTGCAAATCACATTTACGTGCTTGGCAAAGTGTTCATCGAACCATTTTTCACAATAATCCTCTATTATTCCAGTCTGAAACAGAATGCGGAAGAAACGAACAGATGTACCTTTCCGAGCGAGACCTGATTTCCTTATTTTATGATGATGATCGTTTCTCCCTGTGGATGTCGGCGAAAAAAATAATGCTTTCGAATTCGGAGGAGAAAGTTAGTAATCGAAATTTCGTGGTAAGGTTCTGCAGCAACGAAACATGCCTTTGTTTTAAATATGTCCGTCCCAAATTCTGTATCATGTCAGTGACACTCCCTCCCCTATTTCTCGATAATACAAAATGTGCTGCTCTTCCCTGAACATTCTCGATGAAGTCCGTTAATTCTACCTGGTAATGATCCCACACTGCACAGCAGTATTCTAGAAGAGGACGGACAACCGTAGTGTAGGCAGTCCCTCTAGTAGATCTGTTGCATCTTCAGGCAATAAAACGCAGTCTTTGGTTCTCCTCCCCCACAATATTTCCTATGCGTTCTTTCCAATTTATGTTGTTCGTAACGGTGATTCCTAGGTATTTAGTTCAATTTCCACCCTTTAGATTTGACTGATTTATCGTCTAACCGAAGTCTAACCGATTGCGTTTAGCACTCATGTGGATGACCTCACACTTTTCATTAATTAGGATCAATTGCCAATTAATACGAATTGTGAACTCTGTGACATGAAATCACGAATCAAGTCACTGGCCAGCCTGTGACGATATTCCATAACCACGCAATTTGACTACAAGCCGCTTGTGAAGTGTCAGATGTCTTCTGGAACTCTAGAAAGACGAAATCCATCGGAAATCCCTTGTCAACACCACTCAATACTTCGTGTGAATAAAAGCCAATTGTGTTGACTGTGTGTTAATAGACCGTTCTCTTCGAGATAATTCATAATGTTCGAACACAATATATGTTCCAAAATCCTGCTGCAAATAGACGTTGGTAATATGGCCCTGTAAACTGATGGATTACTCCTACTGCGTTTCGTAAGTATTGGTGTGACCTGTGTAAGTTTCCAGTCTTTGGGTTACGAATCATTCGCCAGGGAGTTACAACACTCAGTTTCGCTACGACAATCCTGCGTTCACTAATCTCAGTATATGGTTTGGTGCTCGTTATTATGGGAAAGTGGGTGTTTCTGGCAGGGACAATTTAGAATCAAACACAACAATGGCAAAATGACATAATTAGGAACATATGGGAAACGGATCGATACAGACTTCAGACAGAACAACGCAAGGGAATTCTAAAAAGTTTTCAAAGCAGAAATAACAGGGTACAGGCAGTTGTACTTCAAAGATTCAAAAGGCAAACTGACTACCAACAACCAACACAACTCTGTATTACTAGCAAAATGCTTCAACAACCTTCTAAACTGCGAGGAACCAACACAAAGACAATCTTTCAGACAGCCTCTAAAGGAAATCCCGCCTTGAGAGCCATAGAACTGCATTAGACTCAACAATACAGTGGTCAGCCGAAAAACAACAGGGCACCAGGAGAAGAAGGGGTGTTGGCTGAGATGTGAAAACTAGGAGGGAGCGGGCAGCTGAAACCTTTTACGAGGTTACGAAATGTTGCTGGGAGAAAGGAGGAGTACGGGACGACTGGAAGGAAGCCATAATCCATCCGCCACATAAGAAGGGAGACAGGACGGACACACAGGTGTATCCAACTTAATTGTAGGACCTCTATTGGGTAAGACAGAAGACCAATCAGAACGCACAATTGGCGTTTACCAAGCGGGATTGAGGAAAAATAGTTTTTGTCCAGAGGAAATTTCTAACTTGAAAAGAATCATCAGGATCAGAACAATATAGAACCACAACACAGTCGTTATATTCAATGATTTCAAAGAAAGCCTACGGTTCTGTAAACGGTCAGACAGTGTCCTTAACAGAGGACAATTAGTCAAACAGGCACTTACAGACGCAAGTTGAAAAGTTGAATTCGTAGGAGAAGTTTTTGAAGCCTTCACAACTAACACAGGGTTGGGCAGCGCCATGGGTTCTCACCGATTCTCTTCAGTCTGACCTCAGACAAGGACATGACAGGGAGGGACAGAGAACTACAAGAGGAAAACGTCGAAGGAATCCATCTAGAACAAGAAAGAGCATGATCTGACTTGAAATATCTTGTTTCTTCTGACAATATTTCTATGATTTCTAAGGACAAAACAGAAGAAAATATAATGATAGAAACACTATACAAAATTCCAGCTACAACCTGATTACAAATGTAGGAAGCGAAAACGGAATACGTTGAACATATACACAATAGAGAAAAATATATATAAACACAAAAGGGAAACGTCAAAAGAGTTGATAAGCTTATGTGGGAGAATGGATACAATCAAATGGTTAGACAACAGCACAAGTAAAGAAAGATCGAGGAAAATTGAATTAGCAAACAAACTCACCAAAACCGATATAATAAAAAATCAGTATCATTCCAGGCAAAAATTTAACACCACGCAACAGTAATTACACCGAATGCACCAGGCAGATCTAAATGCCTAACACCGAGTACAAGAGGTGAAGGAGAAGAACTGGAAATGCAGAAAGACTTCAGGGCCACAAAATAACTAAACTAATAGCTTGACGAAGAGAAGAAATGAAGAGCTGTATGGAAATACAGGAACAGTCGCAGACACAATAAGAAAGAGGACATGAAAGTTTTACGGTCATTGTACGAATGACTACTGGCTATTGGATAAAAATTTTAATCTTGTATTTCCAAATTAAAAAACATCATGAGGTGGCTGGAACAGCCAAGAAAGGATATGACAAAACCGAACGTCACAGAAGACACCAGGCTAGACAGGGAAAATTTCAGGCTACAGGTCAGTAGTGGAAAATTTCTTGTCCGACAACAAAACTCACAACCTAGGAGGCTGACGTAAAATGAACAGAGCCAGGCCGCCAGCCAATGCATAAAGAGATTCTGGGAAGAAGAGAAACGACGTACCATTGTCTTAGGTTCTAAGCTATCTATAGTTGATCAAATTCAATTATAAAAAAATAGAAAACTTAAAGAGGTCATAAGCAGGAAATAAGGAGAAATAAACACAGAATTCCAAAAAGAAGCACTGCAGAGGTAAGGAAAATTCACAAAAAGTGACAAATGTTCGAACCGGTCACGAGAATTGAGTTACATATTTCAGTTCAACATATCGAGTCCAAGTTCCATTATTTTCAGCGTTTTTGCAATTGGTTAGTGCTGTTCTGTGTCACTGTATTTCTGTTGCGCATTCTGTAGTACTCTGACAAATAAGAAATTCTGGAATCCATAACTAAACTTGATCTAGACAACTCAAGTACAAAGACAAAAACCAAAATCCTAAAATGTAATCACAGTAGATACTCAATGAAATGTCAGCAGAAATAACGCACCGTGCAGCAGAGACCTACAATTTACCTATATAGGCCTGGCTGTCCTCTTAGTCTCCTGCCTAACCTCACCCTCATAAATCGTGCAGTTTGCGGAAAAATACAGCCAAATATTCGTGGGAATCAAGATTATAAATATGCGAGCTAACTGTTCCATTCGCACCAATTATGCTATTCTTTCGATTCCTGCCCGACCTCACATTCGGAAATCATATCTTATTGGGAAATAAATAGCTAAATATTTTATGAGAACCAAGTATGAAAAATAGGATTGCTGCTTGATTCACTGGCATCAGTTTAAGCTGCGCGCTTAGGTTGCGGTGCTGCATAACCATACTCTCGGAAATCGCGACATATTTACAATAATCGGCACAGCTTACTTCAGGCACTGAGACAACCGCAGATAACATTTAATGAAGGGACACTTTCATCTTTCGCATCGTAGACCGCTGATGTCACGACGTCGCTAGTCAAAGTTGACGGGTGGGATAGGACACTGGAATTGAACCAAAGTAGTACTTAATGCCTGAAATTCATATCTAGGCTGGTGGAAAATCTTGTAAAAATAAATTATGCCTTACGATAGGTCCATGGAGGACGCGTGTTTCAAGAAACCATGGCGATGTGCTAACGTTGTCGAGCATTATCCAATAGATAGAACGAAGAAAGCACTTGGCATGGTAGCTTTGTAGGAATATTTATAATCTGCAGACGCCCGATCTTCCTGTAATTAAAAGATACATAAAATTAATCTTTCTCCTACAGAGACTGCCTTAGATAGATTCGTACGAATAATCCGCTCGACTGATTAGTAAAATTATATTATTCTTAATATAAGTGCTGTGTCTAAGATCTCCATATTTATTAAACATGCAGGAGTCGAGAATTAATGTTACGCATGCGCAGGAAGGTGCAGTCATTTCGGTGGCCGTGCTTTGGCAGACATCAGACGCTGGTCGGTGACTCGGCACAGACCGCTGCCGCTGCTCCGTGCTGTTGCCGCGTTTCTCTGTTTCTGCAGACTCTGCTGGCAACGGGGACAGCAACAGCCGCCTTGCTCGCCTTTCGACTCGACTCAAACCGTTGCTGGGATACGGCGTGGGCCGATGAGGAGAGCCGTGTATTGTTGACAACTGCGTCACGTCTTCATTTGTCTCGTTTACTGTAATGGGGTACAGTTGACTGAAGAATCATTTTTGAAAGGGCCTTAGTCCAAATTTTGACAAAATGAGTTAAGCACGGTCACAGATCCTATACACACAGATAGATATTTTTGTAAGAAAATGGCTTTATTGCCGATACCTCAAATGTGTTACTGTGACTCAGTTACAGCGGCATCATTTATGAAAGGGCTTTACTCCTGGAATAGTGCCCTTTCAATGGTGATTGTATTAGCATGCCATCTACCGAATACTTAATGCACTATATCTTTACGTTTCTCTTTCCGTAGTTGCCCGCATCTCGTGGTCGTGCGGTAGCGTTCTCGCTTCCCACGCGCAGGTTCCCGGGTTCGATTCCCGGCGGGATCAGGGATTTTCTCTGTCTCGTGATGGCTGGGTGTTGTGTGATGTCCTTAGGTTAGTTAGGTTTAAGTAGTTCTAAGTACTAGGGGACTGATGACCATAGATGTTTAGTCCCATAGTGCTCAGAGCCATTTGAACCAACTTTCCGTAGTTGAACCGTTGCTATTTCTGAAGAAGTGTTGTGAAACGTAAAATGACTCCAAGTATTGTTTTGGAGAGTAGTGACAGTACGAAGAAAGAAATAATGAAAGAAACAAAAACGTATTGTTGGAACACATGAGCAGAACGCTATAAGAACAGCCACAGTAATTTGTCACGAGTACACTAACCCTTTCAGCCATGTTCCTTTATACATTTTGAACACAGTAGTTACAATCAGATGTGGCTTCTAAACACACATTCACGTCCGATTCCAAAGTTGAGGAATTTTTGAAGGCTGTCACCCTGTTTCCTGTATCTTTTTGTTTTTGTACTCTACGTTAATTCATCATTACTTGGGCACGAATCAGGGTTGCACAGTCTCCTCAGACATGTAGATAGCGGTTGCACAGAATGTTTGTTACAGTAGAGCAATGCATGCCCGATGGGAGTCTACTACTTAAGTCGCATACGTGACGGCGCAGCAATAAATGCGCCGTGAGTGGCAGCGTTAGGCAAAGTGAGGCGCGTACAGCGCGTGTCACGTGACACGACACTACAGTGCGACACGCACAAGTCGCGCGGGTGCAGCGCACATTGCGACGCGTACACCACACCTCGCACGCGCCGGCTGGCGACGCTCTGCGCTGACAGAACCGAGGCGCGCGCAACCTGTTATCTTCCTCAAACGATTTTACAGAAACTATTGACTGAAAATATTTCATTTTTGCCTTACTTGTATCGTTATGATCAGCTTCGTGTCGAAGTGCCCATCATCTCGCTAATGACCATTCTTATTGTGATGTACACGGCCGGCCGGTGTGGCCGTGCGGTTCTAGGCGCTTCAGTTTGGAACCGCGTGACCGCTACGGTCGCAGGTTCGAATCCTGCCTCGGGCATGGATGTGTATGATGTCCTTAGGTTAGTTAGGTTTAAGTAGTTCTAAGTTCTAGGGGACTGATGACCACAGATGTTAAGTCCCATAGTGCTCAGAGCCATTTGAACCATTTGTGATGTACACGTTTTAGTAAGACACTACGCAAAACTCAAAAAGTTTGCAACGAAAATTAGGGGTCGCTGTGATTTTGCGTTTGGTACGCATTACACCATATGTTGCTGCGTATGAAATTTAGCTAACATGTAGAATTTTTGTTTAGATTTGGGAGGAGGTCTCTATCTGCCTCCGATTTCGAGGAAATGGATCCCATGTAGCGAGCTCACGTCCGATCTCACGCCCGCGAGAATGAAATACTCGCAACATCTCTCGTATCTCCTAAACCGCTCGAGACATCGAAACGAAAGTTTGGCGAATGATAGCACACAAGGAGGAGAGTGTTTTGCCAACTCTTAAGCACACGGAACTTCCTTATCTATGGCGATATATCAGTACTTATACTTCCCTTTCCATTTATTTCACTCCAGTGAGTGTAATTTTTTAAGAGTTATTGACAGCTAGCGAAACAAGAGCTTCCTAGTATGAAAATAAACATGAAATTTCTTCTTGTATGTTACTGCAAACCGACACTATGAGGTTTTTTGTAAGCTATTGTTGCTCTGTGATTGTCAATTACTTGTTTAATGAGGCACTCCGTTTCGGAATTCTGTCGCAATAGCTGCTGTGAGATGAGTTTGGCAAATTACACTGTGACAAAGAAAGTACAATTAAACCAGTCACCAAGAGAAATGTGGCCGTTACTCACAAACGGTGATGCTTCTTCGAATGAGAAAAGGTTAACAACTAACACAAAAATAGATTGCCAATTCTTTTGGAATTTTGGTGTAATTCCAGTAACCCATCGTATTTTTAACACTGAGCGACTGGAATGGAAACTTACCAAAGGATTTTATTCCTTCTCTTGATCTGAGCAGTATTAAAATAATGACGAGCGTTCCTTCAGGCGGAATGATAGACACATGCCAGATACTGTTTACTCATCTAGGGCTTGCCAAACTGACAATGCGTGATCGCGAATAAAATAGTTGTTATTGAGAAAAATAAAAAATTGATCTGTCGCGCAACACAATGGTCAGTGTATTGTCAGCAGCGGGGGATTATGCGCGCGACAGGAATGCACAAGCTACCCATGTGTGCCTTGTGAGATGGAGTTCGAAAAACATTGTCATGAAAGTAGATCTGCCTTTGTCAACAGTACATTTCAACAAATTAAATATATCTAATCAAGACACTCTTTTACGATATTCCTACTTCCGTAATAATACCGACCATTTTCTTCATTTGTGTAGCCTGTTGTATAATTAGTTTATTAATGCTGATAATGTGCATGCAACAATTGAAATGCCTTTTCTCATCATGGCAAACCAATTAAAACATTGTTATTTGCGACTGCTTTTCGACTGTTTCTAGCTTGTAGTGAAAATGTGATGTTCACATGCGTGTAGTACAGTGTGGTCGTATTACATTATTACATCCATATCAGAGTAATCACAGTGAAACTTCTGTACTTCAGATCTTGGACGCATTTTGACAGGAGATTACCACTTTCCAAATTTTTGTAACAGATCGTACAGATACGCCAAGGGCAGCGAGAAGATAACCTTGTTTTAATTTCCTGCCTTGCTTCTTAATCACATGATTTTATTATACTCCTTGCTTCCTTATTCACTACCCTCTTTCCTTTCTTGCGATCCGAAAACATCGCGGAGGCATATGATACAATTCCAGCGGCCAATGGCTCACCAGTTACTGAAGTATGCATTTTTCTTGACAGAAGAAAAACAAAACAGAAGAATACAGATATAAATAACAGAAATGTATAATGTACTAACGAAGAAAGCTGGAGCGTTTAATTGGTGAAAAACGAAACAGACCCAAAGGCGATAAAATTTAGTATACAGTAAGGCAATGTTTATCGTATGGGCAATACTACCACTGCTCATATGCGCTGTTCCGATGTCAGCATATGGCCGGGCTACTCTTCCGCTCCCGCCTCAAATTTCCCACGATGCTACCGAGGCAAGCGCGACGCGCGGCGCGAGAAACTGTGCCTCAGCCACAACGCCGCGCGACCTGGCGCAGGCGCGTGTCGCGTCCCAGTCGCGTCGCGTCGCAATTTGCGCGGTCCCATTTGAACCTGTGGAGTTACAAAAACACGCGCTGCGCTGCGTCGCGCCGCACGCGCCATACGCGTCTCAATTTGCGCCTAGCCTAAACTAAATCAGGATGACCACTTCTCATACAAAATCTGTAATACTGTTTAGCGATTCGAGTTCCAGTTCTATTCAACAGTTTAAAATTTACTCGTGATCGAAGACATCAGCACCCATCTGTCAAGTAACGTCACAATATCACAAAGATATTTTCTCCCGTTCTCCCAGCAATTTCGCAGTTATGTCACAGGACTTTACATCTGTGTAATGTCACTCTACCGTGTGCTAACACGATTTACTAATCCGAAAACAACCTCTGTCGCAATTGGTGCGCTAGATGACTTAATACAACATGGCACGTTTGACGTCATATTTCTGCATCAAGTCTCAAGGATAGGGATGGCAACATTGCCTGACTTGGAAGCTATCATTAATATCGACCCAGTAATCAACTGAGGAACGGGTATTCTTTTAAGGGATAATTTACTGTTATAAATTTCCAACTCTGGCCCAGCGGAGACGCAGTTGCATGTTCTGTCGGTGAGGCATTCATTTTAAATATTGACGTGCCATCGCGGCTAACTTTACACGTGCACGGTCAGATGTTTTCGTCAGCATATCTCAACTCTCCTCGCAAATTAAAATAGTAGCATAATATGATTTCAATTATTTGCTGGATCTGCAGACGAAATTATAACACTTAATAAATGTGCAGAACTACAGCAACTAATTAACTGACGTATGGCGCATTCTCCATTAAGATCAAAATGATTTTGCACATTTTTGAAAGTGTGGTGAGCAGAGTAGACCGAAAGTACGTTTCACGAAGTCTAACCGGTGATCTAATTCAAACTGAAATTTTGCCTGCTGAGTTTACGGACGATCGTGGCTTCGAAATGCGCCTGAAATTAAGATTACCTTCACAAACAGACCTGCTCCTCTTTAGAAATTCAGTACCAGCTATCTTCCTCTTCAGGACCTCAGTTCCGAAATCGCTGGTACCATGAAAATTTGTCAACACAAACGGCAAAATTCAAACCCAGTCACAGTGCAGAGGCGAGTTACGCCAGGCCTGCTGTACGGAAGGCCCTCCCCGGCTGCTGCTGTGACGCAGCTTTGTGATGAGAAACTGCAGCCGAACTTCACAGACACTGCTTCAGGTGTCACTAGGCATTCTGCTGCTCCTGATAGCGACCCACACTGTCAACGTAAACAGATCAAGGCAGAATTAATGCGCTTCAAAACACAACACAAGAGAGGGTGAGTTGCTAGGCAAGGCCTGCAGGGAAATTTCCAGATGAAAATATCGCACTGAAGCACTTTGAAAACGGAAAACACAGAATGGAAAAGAGATCCCCATGCATTCAGCATGAGAATGGCGATCGCTTAACAACGGAGACTGCCGTAACTAAACACGTCCACTCGTCTTCCGCATTTCTTTCCGCCCGCAGCCCGACTGACCCTTCTGCAGTGTCTTCCCCGTCACTGCAGGCTCAAACCTCACTCAGCTCGAAACACGGCGAATGCCCGCAGACCCCAGTGCACAGTGATGACTTCAGACAATTTATAAAACAATATCCAAAAATTAATCAGCAGGTCTACTGACATACAGTCAACACGGATTTAGAAAACATCGCTCTTGTGAAACACAACAATCCCTTTACTCACACGAAGAGTTGAGTGTTATTGTCACGTGATTTCAAATTGATTCCGTATTTCTGGATTTACAGAAGTCTTTCGACGCTTAACCTCACAAGCGACTTGAAATCAATTTGCGTGATTATGGAATATCGTCTCAGATATGCGACTATTTTCTTATTTCCTGTCAGATAGGCTACAGTTCGTACTAATTAACGGAAAGTCATCGAGTAAAACAGAACTTATTTCTGGCGATCCGCAAAGTAGTGTCACAGACCCCCTGTTGTTCCTCATCTATATCAATGATTTAGAAGACAGTTGCAGCAGCAGTCTTAGGTTGTTTGCAGGTGATGCTGTCGTTTATCGTCTAGTAAAGACATCAGAAGATGAAAACGATTTAGAAAAGAAATGTGTATGGTGCGAAAATTGGCAATTGACACTAAATAATTAAACGTGTGATATCATCCACAAGAGTGGTAAAAGGATTCCGTTACAGTTCGATTACACGATAAATCAATCAAATCTGAAGGCCGTAAACCCAATTATATACCAAGGAATTACAATTACGAACAACTTAAATTGGAAAGAAGGCAGAGAAAATATTATGAAGAAAGCGAACAAAGACTGCGATTTATTGGCGGAAAACTTGGAAGACACAACACATGTACCAAAGAGATTGCCTACACTACGCTTGGCCGCCCTCTTTTGGAATTCTGATCGCGGTGTGGGATCCTTACCAGGTAGGATTAAAGGAGTACATCGAAAAAGCTCAAAGCAGGGCATCGCGTTTTGTCTTATCGACAAATAGAGCAGACAGTGTCACTGATATGGTACAGGATTTGTGGTGGACATTACTGAAACAAAGGAGTTTCTCGTTGCGGCGGGATCTTTTCACGACATTTCAGTCGGAAACTTTTTCCTCCGATTGCGGAAATACTTTGTTCTCCTACAGAGGGAGAAATGATAACCGTAATAAAATATGCGACGTCAGGATTCGCACGGAATGGTATAGGTGTTTGATTTCTCTGCTCTGTTTTCGAGATGGAATAATAAAGAACTATTGTGAAGGTGGTTCGATGAACCCTCTGCCAAGCACTGAAGTGTGATTTGCAGAGTATCCATGTAGATGTGGATGTAGGCGTGTGCCCAAATCAATTTTATCAAACGTATTTGGACGTTATTGGAACCATTATATAGAGAATATGAATGAATTTGTTGTTGCCACCCAAATTCAGAATTTCTTGGAGAAAATGATTATTTTCCTACCAAAGCAAACACGTACTCATAGAGTGGGAGATCTTCGCCCAATAACTCACCTAAATGCCGTTTACAAACTCGTTGTAAAAATCCTAGTATCTAAATTAAAACCTGCGATTCGTGAATCTGTTAGCCTTCACCGTCAATGCAGACAGGCACAGAGGAGCAGCCCCCAAGCCGTCTGTGCGTACACACGCGTGGTGCCACGCACAGCACCAGCACGTGACCCAGCCGCGGTTCTTCCGCTCCACTTCCACACGTTTACTGATAGTGTCAGATACAAACAGCTACGTCAACTCGTGCGCAACTTAGATTTGGCGATCGATTTACTGAGCAATGCAAGTACTACAAAAATACATATCAACTGTTGGAAAACAGGTGCTGTGGCAACTCGTAGGTCTGTCAGACAGGGCTGTCTGACTTCAGTGCTCGTGTATGTCTCAGCCTCGTTCGTCTTCTTCATACTGGTTGAAAAAACAATAAATGGCATTTCAGTAGAAACAAAGAAAATAACATGCACAGCACACGCTGATGATGTGGGCCTCTTTTTGAAAGACGAATCTGATCTTCATCTAGTAAAAAATTTATTCTCTATTTCGACAGGCAACAGGCACAACGATAAACTGGAGCAACAGGTTTCCACTGCCCACTGTGGCCTGTACTCCGTTCCGCCAGTCGTCTTGGAGCTGCGCCGCCAGCACATTCAAAGTGCTGCGTGTGCAGATGTCATATACGATAACATTAAACTAGCTTTAAATACTGATTACTGTCACGGCTGTAACGAACAGCAAGCTGAACCTAAATCAGAAATCAGAGCTACTTAACATATTTCTGCTGTCAAGGGCCTGGTGTGTCGCCCACACGTTGAATGTGTCGAAACAAATGGACAGGGCGATTAGCCAGGCTGTAGTCTGAGTTCTGTGGTGGCTGGATTTCGATACGGTTCGCCGGGTTCCTTCATTCGACTCACAGCCCCAAGAATTGTGCAAGAGCCACACCAGTTTCTTACAATGCCATAAAATGCACAAAATAGACCACAATTTTTAGTATTAGAATACTAGCAAGTAGTGATGTACGTACATGAAACAAAAGCTTACTTGCTAATGTTTCTTAGGTTACTAAACACGATACAACTTCAGACTGACTTTTAGAATTAAGTAAATACATGTCAATCTATCGCACAATCTATTACAATAGGGCAGTCAAAATTATTTTAGAATAAATGAAGTAATCAACTGCCGGCCGCGGTGGTCTCGCGGTTCTAGGCGCGCAGTCCGGAATCGTGCGACTGCTACGGTCGCAGGTTCGAATCCTGCCTCGGGCATGGATGTGTGTGATGTCTTTAGGTTAGTTAGGTTTAAGTAGTTCTAAGTTATAGGGGACTGATGACCTCAGAAGTCAAGTCCCATAGTGATCGGAGCCATTTCTACCTTTTTTTTTCTTTTTTTTGACAGGTGTTACACAACCTATAGTGGCTAATAGCTTCCTCATGGAGTTTGTAAAACGTTCACTAAAAGTTTGTGCAAGAGTTGTGCCATAGGTCTTCATGGCTGACACAATCGTAAGCCTTAAGGAAGAACTGGTGACGTCACACGTGTTCTTTACTGCGTGAGCTGCCACACCCCTGTACGCACAAACGACTTGTCAAATGTTGTTTTGTGCATCTCCACAATTCCGGTAAAAACTAATGCATTTATCATTTTTAGTTCTGACACGAAGCGTTTCATAAAGACTTTGTAGTCTGCATTTAGTTGAGAGCTTCGCTCAATACCTCCCACCGTGTGAACACAAGTTTTCTTTGGTAGGAGTGTACTGATCTCTTCAAGAAACATGACGGGAATATGGAAGGCAGCGGTAACTTCATTCACAATCTCTGTTAAAGTGGGACCAGTTATGTCCAGACATGTGTGAAAAAATCCGATGAGCATGCCATCGAGACCTGTTGATTGACTTTTGGCACACCGAAAATTAGTCTCAGGTCCTCACTGTCAGCTGTGCCCTGTGCTCCGAGGTCAGTGAGGTTTGGACCTGCAGTAACAGGGAAGACATCACAGACGGCCTGTGTGTGGAAAGATGAACGAAATATGAGAGCACGTGTTTAGTTATGACCGTTTCATTTGTTAAAGGATCGCCCTTCTCATGTTGACTATAAGCAAGGTACAGCTACTGGTACCTGTGCTTCTCGTGTTGAAAGTGGTACGATGCGAGTTTTTCATCTGCAAAATTCCCTGCTGGCCTTTCCCGAATAACTGGACCTCTCACTTGCTTTTCTTCCGTGAACATTAATTCTGGTTTGATCTGTTTTAGCTGAAAGTGTGAGTTCCCACTATGACTGGACGAAGGACTGAACGCGTCACTGAAACACTGAGTGTGGAATTCGAGTTCCCAGAGAGCCGCCTCGGGACAGTAGCGGATGGGGCCCTGTCTTCCGCATGCCGGGCCCTGTGTGGCTCTCCCACCCGTCAACAACTCGAGTGAAATGTTGCCGTTTGTGTCGACACATTTCCCAGGCTTCAGTGATCTGGGAACGGGGGCGCTGAAGACGAGGATAACTTGTACTGAATTTTCAGAAGAGACGGATTCTGTCTGTGGTGATATTCGGTAATTTGTTGTCCACTGGAAGCCGCGAGCCGCTAGAGGAGCCATGTCGCGGGCTGCGCGGCCCCTCCCGCCCCAGGTTCGAGTCCTCCCTCGGGAGTGGGTGTGAGTGTTGTTCTCAGCAGGAGTTAGTTTAAGTAGTGTGTGAGTCTAAGGACCGGTGACCTCGGCAGTTTGGTCCCTTAGGAATTTGGACATTTGAACATTGGAAGCCGCAGTGCTCGGTAAAATAAACAGGCGAATATTTGTTTTGTAAAAAAAAAAAATTGCCTTCCCTTGCTCCCAGACGCGTTTCGCCCTTTTTTTAGTTTAAGGCATCATCAGGATCAATAATGATGCCGTTATGCTACATTTCTGATTTGATATGTATCATTCTTAAACAAGAAAATTAAAAGTAAAAGGAAAGCAGAAAGCATGAAACCAATGACAACATCACAACAGAACCAAACAGAATCACTACACTCAGCACCATAACAACTACACAGAACAATCGGGAAAGTACACGAGAAAACACAGGTTGGCGCACAGTGGTGATATACAAACACAAACTCACACATAAAATAACCAACATTTTGAAAAGTCAGAAAATTAACATTGCAAACATAACAGATAATTCTACCAAAAAATACACCTCAAGGCTGACAAAAAACAGACATATATATACCAGAAAGCAGGTATGTATAAATTACAGTGTAACACTTGTGCTGGCAGATACATAGGATAAACAGGCAGAACAGCTGATGTCAGGTACAAAGAGGGCATGAGAGCTGCGAAGCATGGGACAAATCACTCCACATTTCCACAATACCTGAGAGAACACAATCTCAAACCAACCACTAGAGAAGAAGACATGAAAATAATTAGAATCAACAATAGAAGCAGATATCCTAATCCTGGAAGAAAATTACCGCACACAGAAAATGAAAGCAGAAAAGAGAGCCCTGTTGATTGATCAACCACATATGCCAAACAATTCCTTTTTTACATTAACAGATAAAATAATAGAGTATAACTGAAATAGAGGACTGTAATAGCAATAATAATAATAATACAATACATTGACCCAAAACTCAGCTCAACTGAACACAAAAATCTTAAACTATTCTTTGACAGCTGGTACATTCATATTCAAAATTCTACAGAAGAAAATCATTGCATGTATACTCTCCCTCTCCCTCCCTCTGTCTCTGTCTCTCTCTCTCTCTCTCACACTCACACACACACACACACACACACACACACACACACACACACACACACAGATAGCCAATAGTTTTCGGTATACACAGTGAACTCAAAGTAGTTTCGTCTTGAAGTCACAGTTTGCCATCAAATATCTATATTAGTGACAGAAGACTGACACTACATCACAACAACAAAGGCGAAGAAAATGAAAAGTTTGAAGAAAAATGTTCGAAACATAAAAACGTGCCCATGTTTCGTGAATAGAGTGGCAGTGCGGCCTCCAGCATGCGACCAGATGAGACGAGACGCAGATGCCAACCGAAAACACGCAGAACTGCAATTATATAAAACCAGAAGTAAGTCTGTTTTGTAATCTACGAATAGAACAGAGCAAAACAAACATGTATGATAACTGGCATCATTACAGATCCTAATGATGATACCATACAGAGGAAAAAGGCGAAACGCGTCTGGGAGAATAAAAGGGAGTACAGTAAGAGAAGTCATTTTTTACTTACAAATGAAATATATCTGTGCATGCTGCGAAGGATGGCGTTGCAAACAAACTCGTTGAACAGGCAATACTTCGACGTGAATTATATAGCCGTTCACACAAAACGTAAATGCAACGTCTTCTGCCCCTCAACTTAAATTTGAAGTATCACATAGATAATGTAGCGACAACAAACCAAAGACTGCGATGTATCGGCACAACACGTGCAAGATGCAAGACGTCTACTCTACGCCCGTCTGCACTCTGCCAGTGTGTCGCTGTCCGGTGTGTTATCCTCACCAGATGGCACTGACGCAGGACTCGGGGAAGTTCCAAAGAGGGGCGGGAAACAGGGCAGAGGGCGCCACAGGGGTGGTGCTGAGCCTGCAGCGCTTCCCCGCTGTCGACAAGGCGCCGGCAGCTGCTGCCCGTTGTCTGTGGGCAGCGTGTCTCACCGGCGTTGGAGACGTCCCCTGCCGTGGTGTGGCCGCCGGCGGGTGGCGCAACACTGCCACGCAAACTTTTATTCGCAAGTCTGCAAAAGTTACACTCACTGCTGCAAAATTGTGGTATCTCAGACAATAGCTGCGCATTCGTACAGTTGTGTTAATTACAAAGTCTTTTACTCAGGTGTCGCTCTCGCACTTTTCCTCACATTGATGGTTCAAATGGCTCTGAGCACTATGGGACTCAACTGCTGAGGTTATTAGTCCCCTAGAACTTAGAACTAGTTAAACCTAACTAACCTAAGGACATCACAAACATCCATGCCCGAGGCAGGATTCGAACCTGCGACCGTAGCGGTCTTGCGGTTCCAGACTGCAGCGCCTTTAACCGCACGGCCACTTCGGCCGGCCCTCACATTGATCCTCACATTGAATTAATTAATGTTGTTTTGGATGATCATTACAGTAACTGAAATTGCTTACGGAGGCATCGTTAGTACGTCAGCACGGCAGTATGAAGGTAGAGGAGGTGAAGGGGAGGGACAAAGGCAGGAAAAATGAAGGGAGATAAAAGCACCTTCATTTTTAAGCAATATATATATATATATATATATATATATATATATATATATATATATATATATATATATATATAATTACTTAAAATAAAATGCATAACGTTATTACAGTTCTGAAGTATAATTTACAAATGAACACATTTTTACCGGAATATTTTTTGATGTCATTTCGTGTGTCAATTTTCCACTTATTCAGTTTTACGTCCTGTTAGTATCATTCAGTTCTCTACCCGTAGCCAGTTTCCTCGTGTTGTAAAACAGGCAGCACATGACAGGCAATGCATTTTTAGTTTCTGTTTGGACGTAACGAATACATTTACACATGAAATGCAGAAGGTGTTACAGGCATACAGAACAATGAGTACGAATACAAGTAATGAAAATCCACATAATTCCAAAAAAATCCTCAAAAATTAACTATAATACACAGAAATAGAAAGGGCAGTTATAAAATGCAGGCAGAGACACGAGCTGAGTTGCTTTTCCTTATACAGCAAGATAAAGCTCCTTGGGCTATTAGTGGCATCTACAGCAAGAATTGAGTACGATAAAAAATCAAAAGAAGATGCAAGTAACCTACAGGGTGGTAGCAGTTAAGGTTTCGCTGCTTGGGCGGCCCACCACGAAAAAGGAAAGCAGCGACTGAGGAAAACGACACTTTGGGAAAACATTCGTGAGGACGGACGGAAGAGAAGTGTGGCACATGTGAAGTACATCAGCTGCACGACACAATCCGTACCGCCTCTGTGCGATGTCAACCGTGATGTTACCGACGACGGTGACACTAAATCGGACACATTAAACACAATTTCCTGAAATGCCTTCAGCAAAAAAGACCAAGCAAATATTCTAGAATCCGAGTCAACAACAATTGGCACCCAGAGTAACTTAGAAGTAAATATCCTCGGTGTAGCAAATCAGCTTAAATCCGGCTCTTCCGGTCCAGATAGCACGTCACGCAGGTTCCTTTCGAGTGTGTGTTGATACAACAGCTTCGTACTTAACACTCACATACAACCGCTCGCTCGACGGACAATCCGTACCAAAAAATATTTAAATATAAACACTCTATATTTATGTATACGTTCAGAAATTCTTCCATGGAGTAAAGGACATTGTCAGGCAAATGTGACTTCAGTTTGTGTATGACTCTCATTTCAGTATCTACGTTTCGTTTCTTACACTAAAGATCTTTATCTCTCGATAATTTACCCCTTAAAGTGTCACTGGGAGACAGATAGTAAAAGTCATTCCACATTCTACTATTATATTTATCAATGTTTGCTGTTTCGAGACTGTTGTTGATTCCTGATAAAAATTTGGTTAACCTAATAAGTCTACTATGAATGTGTTGACAGAATGGTCGACCGCGTAGAAATCTGAGTGAAAGAACGCTAATCTGTGTATCTACCAAATACTAAATAAGCCTGCCAGGGTAGCCGTGCGGTCTAGCGCGCTGCTTACCTAGCGGGAAGGCGTGTCCGTCCCTGGCCCGAATCCGCCCGCCGGATTGTCGAGGTCCGGTGTGGCGGCCAGCCTGTGGATGGTCTTTAAGGCGGTTTTCCATCTACCTGGGAGAATGCGGGCTGGTTCCCCTTATTCCGCCTCAGTTGCACTATGTCGGCGATTGCTGCGCAAATACTGTCTCCATGTACGTATACACCACCATTACTCTGCCACACAACCATTTGGGGTGACACTCGTCTGCTGTGACACAACTATGAAACGTCGTCGTACTTACAGACGATGTGAGAGTGGTGTTTGAGGAGCCCTGATAAACGTTCTGTTTAACTAGCACTGCTCGCAGAGTAGACGCAGAATGCGTCCTCTCCTCTCCTTCGATCCACGCCAAACACAGTACAGAACGATACGCTCCCCCCATTTGAATGAGAAATAATTTGTTACGTTCGGTTGTGTACCCGCACGTATGCTGCTCTGTAGACCTGTGAGCTTCGCTTTACATTCCTGTCATGGCGTCCATATGTGTAGTACTTTACAAGAGGACTTTGCTTTATCAGGACACGTGGTTTATTTATTTATTAATAGCGCCATAGCTACACATGCCACATTACCCATCTGGGATGGACCCCCGCAGCACAAAAGACTGTTTTTTCCCATAAACAAGTGTCGGATTGGCACAACGTCGCCGTGTTAATTCTGCAGACGTTTTGACGTCAGCCGCAGACGCAGGTGGCAGCAAAGCAGAGGACGATTTCACTTCCAGGTCCGCTTCCCATGTCCTGCAAACCACGCAGCTTTCAAGCTGCTCCCGCGCCCGCTTGTTGATACTGAAAGTGAACGGAAACGGAAAGAAATAGAAAATTCAGAACTATCAGTCAGACTTCGTTTATTATATTTTCAAACGTGAAATTAACTCTCCCGATCTCGGATATGGCAAAGTCGAAAAAGTTTCCTTTCTTCGCACCCGAAATAATGTTACGTGTTCTTCACAGAGAACTGTTACTGACCTCCATTAAACTGGCACTCAGTACAAAATAAACAACACTATATCTCAGGCAGTAATTAGAGTTAAATTACGTTGAAACAACCTCAGAGCAATAACAGAAGACGGTTTTACAGTTTCTGGCGATAATATTTACAACGTATCGTTTGATCGTCCATAAGCAACACTTTGCAAAAAAAATGGTTCAAATGGCTCTGAGCACTATGGGACTTGACATCTTAGGTCATCAGTCTCCTAGAACTTGGAACTACTTAAACCTAACTAACCTAAAGACATCACACACATCCATGCCCCAGGCAGGATTCGAACCTGCGACCGTAGTGGTCGCGCGGTTCCAGACTGTAGCGACTAGAACCGCTCGGCCACCAGGGCCGGCTGTCATTTTAGAGCTGACCGTTCCTTTACCAGACGGTTGTGTTGCCTCTGATAGATAGCATACGTAACATCTGTAATGAGGGTCGTTACGGTAACGGGAAACAAAATGTTGCAAATAATTAATGCTTTTATTAGGTACTGTAATTAGAGAAAATCTTCTGATTTTTCTCCAGCCGGAAAAGATTCCACTACTGCAGAGAAAATGAGTTCCTCGTGAGTCCACCATATCCAGCCCTTGGGTAATAAAAGCAGCTTGCCTTTTGATGGAAATCAAGTTTACTACCGAAAGTTACGCACCTGAGCTTTAATTCGAACAGATTATATCTCTTAATTTCCATAATTAAATAAGATATTTGGCGCTACTCGCATTTGTTCAGCGTCTGACGATAAGAAGAAAGAGGAAGGAGGGAAGAAGTTCCTTTATTGATGGTGTTACTCCATGAAAAAACACGCTTATGAACAATTCGTCAAACACGAAGAGAGGCAGTCATGAATTAGCCGCGGTCGGCTTACGAACAGCCAAATTGAGACGAAATGTTGGGCAGCATCTAAGGCGATAAAAATGTGCATGAGACTTCTAATAGGTGTCTCGTTCTGAAAAGATTCACTTGCATGTTGTTGTTGTGGTCTTCAGTCCAGAGACTGGTTTGATGCAGCTCTCCATGCTATTCTATCCTGTGTAAAGCTCATCATTTCCCAGTACCTACTGCAACCTACATCCTTCTGAATCTGTTTAGTGCATTCATCTCTACGATTTTTACCCTTCACGTTGCCTTCCAATACTAAACTGGTGATCCCTTGATGCCTCAGGATATGTCCTACCAACTGATCCCTTCTTCTAGTCAAGTTGTGCCACAAATTTCTCTTCTCTCCAATTCTATTCAATGCCTCCTCGTTAGTTATGTGATCTACCCATCTAATCTTCAGCATTCTTCTGTAGCACCACATTTCGAAAGCTTCTATTCTCTTCTTGTCCAAACTATTTAACGTCCATGTTTCACTTCCATACATGGCTACACTCCATACAAATACTTTCAGAAACGACTTCCTGACACTTAAATCTATACTCGATATTAACAAATTTCTCTTCTTCAGAAACGCTTTCCTTGCCATTGCCAGTCTACATTTTGTATCCTCTCTACTTCGACCATCATCAGTTATTTTGCTCCCCAAATACCAAAACACCTTTACTACTTTAAGCGTCTCATTTCCTAATCTAATTAGCGCAGCATCACCCGATTTAATTCGACTATATTCCATTATCCTCGTTTTGCTTTCGTTGATGTTCATCTTATATCCTCCTTTCAAAACACTGTCCATTCCGTTCAGCTGCTCTTCCAAGTCCCTTGCTGTCTCTGACAGAATTACAATGTCATCGGCGAACCTTAAAGTTTTTATTTCTTCTCCATGGATTTTAATACCTGCTTCGAATTTTTCTTTTGTTTCCTTTACTGCTTGCTCAATATACAGATTGAATAACATTGGGGAGAGACTAAAACCGTTGTAAGTAGGCTGTTTATGTTTTCTTTATGTAAGTAGGCTGTTTATGTTTTCTTATTGGCAACGTTACGTAGCGATCTCAGGGCCATTCTTTTGCAGGGATTTTTGAAAGTCAGATTGCGTTGCGCTAAAAATATTGTGTGTCAGTTTAAGCACAGTCGTGTATAATTGTTCTAAGGGGACGTTTCATAGTCTCTCTAGTTGAGAGATTTTTCTACTAACTTATGAAATGCCATATGGCTAATGAATGATGTTTCATGCCGTCCTTTGTACATATTTGCTCATTTTCTTTAATATCAAGTTTCTAGCTGCACTGCAGCATTGGTTAAAATAAAATTTTATGAATGTACTAATATAGATATTTTATGCCTACAGATCCAGTAAATAATTTTATGATCTATTCAAAAAAACGAAGGAGCATAAAAAGACATTTCCCTTCACAGGAATTGCATACGGAATTTTCTTTTCAACTACTCGGTAATTTTTTTTGTAGAATAACTTCTTGTGGTGCACCACTTTAATTACATAGACATTAAGATGTGAATATACATTTCCCTTGTCTGCATTGTTGTTTTTACTGTAATACTTTTTCTGCTTGAGCTATGTCATGTTTAGGTATAAGTTACCGCTGTTTGCCAGGCATAGTGTTACTGAATTTGACTTTGTATTACTCTGTTAAGCCTGTTTTACTACGGATTTATTTTTCTTGTTTGCTGCACAGTGCCTTATATTAGTTGTAATATTGCAATTGCTTTGCCAATTTGAATTTTTTGTCATTGCTGTTTGTATTAATTGTTTTATGCTGCTGCATTGCCTCGTCCCTTGGTATATATATCTGAGCTCAGTAGATTTAAGTTAGCTTAAGAGGGGGTAGACTATATAAGAAACTAACTATGATGAATTGGAAGAAATGCATTAAGAAGCTATAAGAAAGTAGTTTGGCCAAAAAAAGTAGTTCACAGTGTAGAAAAACTATTTTTGAAAGAGGATGTGAACAGAATACAGAAAGCATGCTTGGATAGGATGTTTTTTTGGCTGGAGCAAATGTTGAAATAAGAGGGACGATATATGGAATGAAGTTTTGGGTTGGACTGCAGTACCAAATGTTACATTGAAAACAAACCCTGTCCTTTCCTTTTGTGTTATCCCACTATGTATTTGTGTACCCTTGTGTATTTGTTTTTTTCCTGTCTCTGTGTAGTTTCATAGAATTTTTTCTTCTTCTAATACTCAGCTACATGAACTATGATGAGGAATACTGTTATCCTCAAATATACTTTGCATTAATAATATGTTATTTACTTTATAAAGATGTTTAGACATTATTTATTCTGTTTTGTTTTAATGCTCATGTGTGAAGTTGATGTTTCAATAATTCTTCTGATCTTTTATATATCTACTTATCCCATAATTCCTGTAACGTTGATGTATATGTTATTTCTATTCTTTTGTAAAGCCTGTATTACTACAAATGTTATCTGTATTGTTATGTTTTTAATGATGTATTTTGTACCTTTGTTATTGTATTCTTATGTTATAAAATTGTAATTGACACCCGTTCATCAAATTAAGTAACTTATAAGTTACATTTCACTGCACACTTTTCTGTTGGTCATAGTATACGGACAGCATGTGAGAAGTAGGGACTGATAGTGTTTGCACGTGTGTTAATAATTCAGCAAGGGACTGGATAACAGCATTGCTGGTTCTAAGGACATTTCAAACACGTTTTTTGTGAGTGGACAAGTGGTGGTTTATGGACTTGCTATCTTCTCTGCAAGACTCTTCGATGGTGATTGTGCACCTGCACAGTCGCAACAGATGGCTGCTGGCCATCTCCACAAGGAATAAAGTGGGTCTGCACCTCTGGTGGCCCACCAATACCATAATCTCTACCAGGACTACAGTGGGTCTGCTCTGTGATGACCTACCTACCAATCTTCTTCAAAACTTCGACTGACTCTGCTGTGGGTTTGCTCTGTTGTGGCCCATTACCTGTCAGCATGTTGAGAGTCAGCACTGTCTTTCCGTTGGAAGGACAACACTACTTCTTCAAGACTGCATGGAAATCCACTACTTCTGTGTGCAATTTCTTTTACTAATGAGACTTTGTGAAAAAAAACTGTAATTACTACTATGATGAATAATCTGGACTGTCTTTATGGACTATGAGAAAATTTTAGCTTTTGACCAACATTGTATAAATAAGTGTGTGCATTTGATATCTTTGTTATTGTAATTATGAAAAATTTTTTCAAATCATTATTGGCCACTGCCCAAAACAATTTGTAAAATTTTTTGTGGGGAGCATGGGGGCTATGTAAGTAGGCTGTTTATGTTTTCTTATTGGCAACGTTACGTAGCGCTCTGTATGAAAATCACTGGCTGTGCTGTGTGCAGTCTGTGGCTGCTTAGCATTGTTGTCTGCCATTGTAGTGTTGGGCAGCGGCAGCTGGATGTGAACAGCGCGTAGCGTTGCGCAGTTGGAGGTGAGCCGCCAGCAGTGGTGAATGTGGGGAGAGAGACGGCGGAGTTTTGAAATTTGTAATACTGGATGGAATGAACTACTATATATATTATGACTATTAAGGTAAATACATTGTTTGTTCTCTATTAAAATCTTTCATTTGCTAACTATGCCTATCAGTAGTTAGTGCCTTCCATAGTTTGAATCTTTTATTTAGCTGACAGTAGTGGCGCTCGCCGTATTGCAGTAGTTCGAGTAACTAAGATTTTTGTGAGGTAAGTGATTTGTGAAACGTATAGGTTAATGTTAGTCAGGGCCATTCTTTTGTAGGGATTTTTGAAAGTCAGATTGCGTTGCGCTAAAAATATTGTGTGCCAGTTTAAGCACAGTCACGTATAAATTTTTCTAAGGGGACGTTTCGCGTAGCGTTGCGCAGTTGGAGGTGAGCCGCCAGCAGTGGTGGATGTGGGGAGAGAGATGGCGGAGTTTTGAAATTTTCAATACTGGATATCATGAACTGCGGTATATATTATGACTTTTGATGACTATTAAGGTAAATACATTGTTTGTTCTCTATTAAAATCTTTCATTTGCTAACTATGCCTATCAGTAGTTAGTGCCTTCAGTAGTTTGAATCTTTTATTTAGCTGGCAGTAGTGGCGCTCGCTGTATTGCAGTAGTTCGAGTAACGAAGATTTTTGTGAGGTAAGTGATTTGTGAAAGGTACAGGTTAACGTTAGTCAGGGCCATTCCTTTGTAGGGATTTCTGAAAGTCAGATTGCGTTGCGCTAAAAAAATATTGTGTGTCAGTACAAGCATAGTCATGTATAAATTGTTCTAGGGGGACGTTTCACCCTGTCTCACTCCCTTCCCAACCACTGCTTCTCTTTCATGCCCCTCGACTCTTATAACTGCCATCTGGTTTCCGTACAAATTGTAAATAGCCTTCGCTCCCTGTATTTTACCCCTGCCACCTTCCGAATTCGAAAGAGAGTATTCCAGTCAACGTTGTCAAAAGCTTTTTCTAAGTCTACAAATGCTAGAAACATAGGTTTGCCTTTCCTTAATCTATTTTCTAAGATAAGTCGTAGGGTCAGTATTGCCTCACGTGTTCCAACATTTCTACGGAATCCAAACTGATCTTCCCCGAGGTCGGCTTCTACCAGTTTTTCCATTCGTCTGTAAGGAATTCGTGTTAGTATTTTGCAGCTGTGGCATATTAAACTGATAATTCAGTAATTTACACATCTCTCGACACCTGCTTTCTTTGGGATTAGAATTATTATATTCTTCTTGAAGTCTGAGGGTATTTCGCCTGTCTCATACATCTTGCTCACCAGATGGTAGAGTTTTGTCAGGACTGGCTTTCCCAAGGCTGTCAGTAGTTCTAATGGAATGTTGTCTACTCCCGGGGCCTAGTTTCGAGTTAGGTCTTTCAGTGCTCCGTCAAACTCTTCACGCAGTATCATATTTCCTATTTTATCTTCATCTACATTCTCTTCCGTTTCTATAATATTGTCCTCAAGAACATCGCATTGTGTGTACACGCTCTATGTACTCCTTCCACCTTTCTGCTTTCCCTTCTTTGCTTAGAATTTGGTTTCCATCTGAGCTCTTGATATTCATGCAAGTGGTTCTCTTTTCTCCAAATTATTTTAATTTTCCTGTAGGCAGTATCTATCTTACCCCTAGTGATATGTGCCTCTACATCGTTACATTTGTCCTCTAGCCATCCCTGCTTAGCCATTTTGCACTTCATGTCGATCTTGAGACGTTTGTATTCCTTTTTGCCTGCTTCACTTACTACATTTTTGTACTTTCTCCTTTCATTAATTAAATTCAGTATCTCTTCTGTTACCCAAGGATTTCTACTAACCCTCGTCTTTTTACCTAATTGATCCTCTGCTACCTTGACTATTTCGTCTCTCAAAGCTACCCATTCTTCTTCTACTGTATTTCTTTCCCCCAGCCTTGTCAATCGTTCCCTAATGCTCTCCCTGAAGCTCTCTACTGTCTCTGGTTCTTTCAGTTTATCCAGGTCCCATCTCCTCATATTCCCACCATTTTGCAATTTCTTCTGTTTAAATCTACAGTTCATAATCAATAGATTGTGGTCAGATTCCACATCTGCCCCTGGAAATGTCTTACAATGTAAAACCTGTTTCCTGAATCTCTGTCTTACCATTATATAATCTACCTGATACCTTGTAGTATCTCCAGGCTTCTTCCATGTATACAACCTTCTTTCATGATTCTTGAACCAAGTGCTAGCTATGGTTAAGTTATGCTCTTACTTACATAATAATGTACTTACATAATACACTCCTGGAAATTGAAATAAGAACACCGTGAATTCATTGTCCCAGGAAGGGGAAACTTTATTGACACATTCCTGGGGTCAGATACATCACATGATCACACTGACAGAACCACAGGCACATAGACACAGACAACAGAGCATGCACAATGTCGGCACTAGTACAGTGTATATCCACCTTTCGCAGCAATGCAGGCTGCTATTCTCCCATGGAGACGATCGTAGAGATGCTGGATGTAGTCCTGTGGAACGGCTTGCCATGCCATTTCCACCTGGCGCCTCAGTTGGACCAGCGTTCGTGCTGGACGTGCAGACCGCGTGAGACGACGCTTCATCCAGTCCCAAACATGCTCAATGGGGGACACATCCGGAGATCTTGCTGGCCAGGGTAGTTGACTTACACCTTCTAGAGCACGTTGGGTGGCACGGGATACATGCGGACGTGCATTGTCCTGTTGGAACAGCAAGTTCCCTTGCCGGTCTAGGAATGGTAGAACGATGGGTTCGATGACGGTTTGGATGTACCGTGCACTATTCAGTGTCCCCTCGACGATCACCAGTGGTGTACGGCCAGTGTAGGAGATCGCTCCCCACACCATGATGCCGGGTGTTGGCCCTGTGTGCCTCGGTCGTATGCAGTCCTGATTGTGGCGCTCACCTGCACGGCGCCAAACACGCATACGACCATCATTGGCACCAAGGCAGAAGCGACTCTCATCGCTGAAGACGACACGTCTCCATTCGTCCCTCCGGTCACGCCTGTCGCGACACCACTGGAGGCGGGCTGCACGATGTTGGGGCGTGAGCGGAAGACGGCCTAACGGTGTGCGGGACCATAGCCCAGCTTCATGGAGACGGTTGCGAATGGTCCTCGCCGATACCACAGGAGCAACAGTGTCCCTAATTTGCTGGGAAGTGGTGGTGCGGTCCCCTACGGCACTGCGTAGGATCCTACGGTCTTGGCGTGCATCCGTGCGTCGCTGCGGTCCGGTCCCAGGTCGACGGGCACGTGCACCTTCCGCCGACCACTGGCGACAACATCGATGTACTGTGGAGACCTCACGCCCCACGTGTTGAGCAATTCGGCGGTACGTCCACCCGGCCTCCCGCATGCCCACTATACGCCCTCGCTCAAAGTCCGTCAACTGCACATACGGTTCACGTCCACGCTGTCGTGGCATGCTACCAGTGTTAAAGACTGCGATGGAGCTCCGTATGCCACGGCAAACTGGCTGACACTGACGGCGGCGGTGCACAAATGCTGCGCAGCTAGCGCCATTCGACGGCCAACACCGCGGTTCCTGGTGTGTCCGCTGTGGCGTGCGTGTGATCATTGCTTGTACAGCCCTCTCGCAGTGTCCGGAGCAAGTATGGTGGGTCTGACACACCGGTGTCAATGTGTTCTTTTTTCCATTTCCAGGAGTGTAATATACTCACATAGTAATATACTTATATAATAATATTTATATGCAAAGAATGTGTGGCTTATCGTGGAGGAAATGAGGCCCTGTACTCGATGACAGATATCGCCGACGGCCGAAACCAGAATCACTGAACATTTTTAAATTTTCAGTTCGTGGCGTCTGTTCTTTCTGATATCTCCTACAGGACAACACCGTTTTGATCCATCAACCACTATGAATTAAGTCACAAATGAATTACAGACACTGGCTGCGAGTGGGCACTGATTTCAGTCAATGGAGAAAGTTGAAAATACATGCCAGACTGGGGGTCGAACCCAGGTCTCCCGCTTACCAGCCAGGCGCTCCGATCACTACGCCATCCGGGCCCAGCGGCCGCGCGGACCGCCCTGGCCACGCCCGCCGCCACGCCCAAACGCTCGACCCGCCCACACGCTGCCGGCGGAGTGCACGCTGCCCGTTACGCTCATTACTCGCGCCATTCCGTCCTGCCACACTTGTTACTAAGACTTTTAATTTGTTTGTCGGAATTTTCCCGGTTCTTTTCTTAGTAGAAGTGTAGCAAGGCGCAGTGATCTTGACGCATCACTTTGAAAGAAAAGAACTTGCGCTATAGTTTTACGTCGTAAGGACGACGCTATTTTGCAAATATTTCATTATGGTCGTATTTAGACATTGACAAGATACACAACTTGGCCCCAAGGAACACACTTCGTTATTATATGTAGTTTTAATAGTTTTTAATACGCACTGCGTGGCATAGATACTAATGCACTGTTCATCCACACGCTATACAGGGTGGTCCATTGATCATGACTGGGCCAAATATCTCACGAAATAAACGCCAAAGGAAAAAACTACAAAGAGCGAAACGCGTCTACCTTGAAGGGGGAAACCAGAGGGCGCTATGGTTGGACCCCTAGATGTCGCTGCCATACGTCAAACCGATATCAACTGCGCTTTCTTTTAAAATAGGAACCCCCATTTTTATTACATATTCGTGTACTACGTAAAGAAATATGAATGTTTTAGTTGGACCACTTTTTTCGCTTTGTGATAGATAGCGCTGTAATAGTCACAAACATATGGCTCACAATCTTAGCCCCCAGGGGCTCAGCATTCATTTGCTGGGTACGGGCTTGGCGACCGTGGGGTCCTGAGCTGGGGGACTGGTCAGCGCCGCCAGTTTCCTGTCACCGTAACCCCCGGACATGCTTCAGCGACCACCGTATGGCGCGGCGGTGGAATGTTGTGTGCTGCGGGGAATGGTAATCTTGGCTTGACCGCCTGGATTGCGAGGAAGGCCAACCTCTATAAAAACCCCTCAATCTTCCGGTGTGCTCCGCGCCTATGAGATGCATGGCTGTTGAGGTGGAACAGTCGCAAGCGGGCAACCTCTGGGGCACCTGCCACACCCCAGTTGTATAAGGCTTACTCAGGCACGCGAGGCTCTGTCTGAGCGGACCTTTAGTTCCCTAGCTGCTCGTGGGACCGCAATGGACCCTTCGACCTCTACATTTCCCTCTACCAGTGGCTTGGGTGGGCCACTGGTGGGAAAACACACCCCATCGAAGAAGCGTCTCCGTGCTGCGAGTCCTCCAGCGCCTAGTGTTGATCGAGATTTATGACTGTCGTAACAGAGCACATGCTGATAATCAGAATGTGTTTTTGATTATTAAACGGAAGGAGGGTAGCTTTGAGAGGGTTTCTCTCTTTTACATCCACAAGGGTCTTGAGGGAATTGCAGGAACACTTAAATCTGTGAAGCGACTGTGCAATGGGACTCTGTTAGTTGAGACATCTAGTTCCCGTCAAGTCACTTCTCTTCAGAAAGCAACCTGTCTCGGTGAGTACGCTATAGAGACCGAGCTCCACTCCACTCTGAAGTACAGTAAGGGTGTTATGACATGTAGGGACTTGGTGGATATCCCCACAGACGAGTTAAAATCTGAATGGGCTGATGAAGGTATTGTTGACGTGCAGCGTATTATGAAACAAGTCGATGGGAACCTAATCAAATCCGACTCGTTTATTCTCACGTTCAGTTGCCCACGACTCCCAGAGCATGTTAAAGTGGGGTTCTTACGTTTTCCAGTAAGGCCATATTTCCCCAACCCAATGCGCTGTTTTAAATGTCAGCGCTTTGGGCATACTACGTTGGGGTGCAATGGGATAGCCACTTGTGGTAAATGTGGTCAGCCTGCCCATGAAGGAGCCGATTGTTCATCGCCTGTGAAGTGCGTGAATTGCTCTGAGAGTCACCCTGTCTGGAGCCGGGTCTGCCCCATCTATCTCGACGAACGGAAGATCCAGGAGATCAAAACATCTAAGCGCATCCCCTATGGTGAGGCCAGGAAGCTCTTTAAGGCCCTGCAACCTCCTGTGTTTACGACATCTTTCGCTTCCGCTCTGAAAAAACCGGTACAAATGGCCACTGTTGCTACGCAAACGGAGGTTGCTAGTGTTAGCACTAACACCTGCGTTTGCCAGTGCACTTGTGCTGCTGCGGTTGTTTTGAAACCTGCGGCTCTCCCCGCAACGTCGGACAAGGCCGTGGTTGCTGACATTGGGGTACTTCCTGCCTCTTCCCATATGGCGCCTTCTGCCCAGGCGGGTACAGCTCCACCTGCTGTCAAGGCTATGCCTTCTAAGCCCCCCAAGACAAAGACGCCGAAGGTGAAGGTTTTGGCACCTGAGGAGACTGGTCAGGGTCGGTCCGATGACGAGGCCATCGCACTGTCTGACATCCCCCGTGGGTCGTTATCGGAGCTGATGGACATTGATGTCGACCGGGGGCGATCTTCTCGCCCCAGGAATAAATCTCCGGCCAGTACGGGCTCTCCTCCAAAACACAGAGGCAGGGTGAAAGTTCAGCCACCCTGATCACTGGCTCCCATATTACAGTGGAACCTGAATGGGTTCAGGACGCATGTGGCCGAATTACAACTCCTTGTACGAGATTGCCCATTGTGCTTATGTCTCCAAGAGACACATTTTCAGGCCACTGACGCTCCTTCTTTACGGGGCTATACCGTATATCGGAAAGATGATCTGACGGGGGAAAGGGCAAAGGGTGGTGTTGCGGTTTTTGTCCGTGACATGCACCCCTCATGTGAGCTCCCTCTCGTTACAGACTTGCAAGCAGTTGCAGTTGACCTTCTTGTGGGTCGGAGGCTCACAGTCTGTTCACTTTACTTACCACCTCGGGATGCGATAGACTCTGAGGCTCTCACAGACCTTATTAGCCAACTCCCCCGCCCATTTCTTCTTCTGGGGGACTTCAATGCTCATAATGTCTTATGGGGCTCTTCGACTACTTGCCCCAGGGGTCGCATTCTGGAAAACCTCATGAAGTCTGAAGAACTGTGCATCCTCAACTCTGGTGCTCCCACTCATTTCTGTACTGCTTCTGGGTCGTCATCAGCTATTGACCTTTCCTTTTGCTCTCCAGCACTCGTGGATTCTGCTCTGTGGGAGGTTGCTGCAGACCTCCATTCTAGTGACCACTTCTCCCTTTGGATTCGCCTCCTGGCTGAGGCTATGGCATTACCAGTGCCGCCCCGGTGGCACCTCTGCAGAGCTGACTGGACGTTTTTCAGCCAACTGGCTGTTTTGGAACACCGTGCCAGCGTCCACGAATGGGTAGACCATGTTACAGCCGTGATCTCCCATGCTGCTGAATTGGCAATCCCACGGTCATCCGGTCATCCCAAGAGGCGTCCTGTCCCTTGGTGGACCACTGAGTGCCGCTCAGCCATCCGAGCCTGCCGTGCAGCTCTGCGCCGCTTCAAGTGCCGTCCCTCAGCTGACAATCTTGCGGCCTTTCGGGTGGCAAGGGCCAAAGCGCGGCGAGTGATTCTTTGAGAGCAAACAACGGTCATGGCAATCGTTCTTGAACTCCATCTCCCATTCCACTAATTCTACGAAAGTACGGGAAGCCATCAGGAGGATTTCCGGGAAACTCGGCCCGCTCCCTGTCACGGCATTGCTCCATCAGGGAAGTCTCCTCACGGCGCCGAGAGACATTGCCCAGACACTGGCCATGCATTTTGCGGAATCTACCGCTACTGTTAACTGTGATCCAGTTTTCTGCCGCTACCGCACTGCCATCGAGAGGGGTCACTTGGACTTCCGGTCTCCAAATTCTGAACCCTACAACTGCCCCTTCACAATGTGGGAACTGGATTCGGCGCTGTCTGTGGCTCATGATACTGCGCCTGGCCATGATCGAATCCGGTACAGCATGCTGCAGCACTTGTTACTGCCTTCCAAGGAAGTTCTCCTGAATTTTTTAAATATGATATGGTTATCTGGCACGTACCCTGACTCGTGGAGGGAGGCGATTTTGATCCCGCTCCTCAAACCGGGGAAGGACCGAACGCATCCCAGTAGTTATCGAAGTATTGCTTTGACGAGCTGTGTTGGGAAGACGTTAGAACGCATGGTCAACCGTCGCCTGGTTTGGCTGCTGGAAACCAGGCAGCTCCTTAGCCCCTCGCAGTGTGGCTTTCGGAGATGTCGTTCAACTATAGACAACTTGACCCTGCTTGAGGCGGCCATCCAGCAGGCCTTCCTACGTAACCAGCATTGTCTCGGTGTCTTCTTTAACATTCATAAGGCGTATGACACCACTTGGCGCCGCCATATCCTCAATCAACTCCATGAGTGGGGTTTTCGTGGCCGTCTCCCCATCTTCATTCGGTCCTTTCTTTCTCACCGCCTCTTTCGATATAGGGTTGGTAATGTGCTATCTGATTTGTATGTGCAGGAGAATGGTGTTCCTCAGGGAAGTGTATTAAGTGTCACCCTCTTTGCCGTCGCCATTAACAGTATCACGTCCACTATCCGGACTCCTGCCCAATGCTCCTTGTTTGTGAACGATTTTGCTGTTTTCTGTTCTTCCTACAGTCTTGTCACTGCTAGTCGGCAGCTGCAGCTTACGATAAAGCGATTAGAGGCATGGATTGCGAAGACGGGTTTTACCTTTTCTGCAGACAAATGAGTGTGTGTTCATTTTAATCGTTCTCGACGTGCTTTTACCTCCTCTGAATTGCGTCTGAGGGACACCATTCTTCCTTTTAGAGACACTGTGAGGTTCCTGGGCCTCACTTTTGATTCCAAGTTGTCGTGGTTGCCGCACCTTAAAGACCTCAAGGTGCGGGCCATGAAGGCGCTGAATATTTTGAAGTGTCTGAGCCATCGGTCCTGGGGAGCAGATCGGGTGCGTCTGCTGCAGTTTTATAGGGCTTTCGTCCGATCACGTCTTGAGTATGGTTGCACCGTGTATGGGTCCGCACGGCCTTCGTATCTGAAGATCCTTGACGCCGTACACCATGAGGTTATCAGGCTGGCCACTGGTGCCTTCCGTACCAGTCCCATCCCCAGCCTGTGTGCTGAGGCAGGGGAACCGCCGCTCGCCATCCGGCGGAAACTCCTCATGGTGCGACGGGTGTGTCAATTCCTTTGCCTGTCCTACCTCCCCTGCATACCCTACTGTTGCCCGACCGCCTATGGAACGTCTCTTTTCCAGTCATCCAAGGGCAACGAGACCATTTGGGATTCGTGCCAAGCATTTGCTTGAGTCCCTTGGTGAGGAGCGTGTGGCACCCCAACTCCAGGATTTTACCCACCTGCCTCCCTGGTTGCTCCAGAGACCCAGCGTCCTTTTAGACTTGTCAGAGTACCGGAGGAGCTGCACTCCTGCGTTTGTTTTTACCTCCTTATTTTACGATATTTTAAACCAGCATGTCGACCATGTACCAGTATTTACGGATTGCTCTAAACAGGGGGACTCTGTTGGTTGTGCTGTTGTTTTCCCTGATCGAGTCGTCAAGTTACGGCTTCCTGCAGCGTTTACCATCTTTGATGCCGAATTGTTTGCGATCTTGCGGGCATTGGAGCAGATGAGATGTGTTCCCAGTCTTTAGTTTCTCATCTGTTCTGACTCCCTGAGTGTCCTTCTGACCATGCAACACTTGTACCCAGCGGATACGGTCGTCCAGAACATCCATGATGCCCTACTCCACCTGCAACAGCAGGGGAAGGAGGTTTCTCTCTGCTGGGTGCCGGGGCACGTGGGTATTAGGGGAAACGAACTGGCGGATGTGGCTGCCAAAGATGCATGTTCCCTCCCTCACGTTGTTGAATGTGCCGTCCCCCTCCATGCTGTTACCTCCCTCCTGCGTTTTCGCGTTATGCGTCAGTGGGAAGAGGAGTGGCTGGCAGTTGGTGAAAATAAGCTGCGTCTGGTCAAGGCCACCACGTGGCCATGGCGTACCTCCTACCAGTCAAGCAGGCGGGATGAGGTTCTCCTCACTCGCCTCCGCATCGGGCACAGTCCCTTAACGCATGGTTTTTTACTCCGACGGGAGGACCCCCCAATCTGCAGTGCTTGTGGCGTCCAGATTACTGTCCGCCACATTTTACTTGACTGTCTTTTATTCTCTGACCAGAGGGCAGTGGTTTCTTTGCCACCGGGTTTGCCCTCTGTTTTGCAAGATGACGCAACGACTGTAGTTAAGGACTTATGGTTTTGTGTCCTGTCTAATTTGTTGCCTCGGATTTTAGGGAGAGAGTTTTATTGTGCTCCTGGGTGTCTGGCTCACCCAGGTTTTAGGTAAGAGGTCAGCCAGTCATGATTACCTTCTTGTTTACCTTAGGCTTCTGTTCTCTTTTCTTGTGTTTCCTTTCCTTTTTAGTGTGTTCCTTCTCATCTTGTTTTGCCTCCGTATGTGAGGATTTGGAACTGCGTCTGGTCTGTGTCTTTTAGCCATTCTCCTTGTTCGCTGTTCGTCTTAGTCCCTTCACTGCATGTGTTCCAGTTTTTATGCGTTTGGGCGCTGATGACCACGCTGTTTAGCGCCCGTTAACCTCAAACACACACACACACAAACAGATTAGTACATTTTGAAATTAAGGTAGGTCATACATATCTGAAATAGCTGTGTCTTACAATAAAAAATTTAAAATGAGGATGTACTTACCAAAAGAGAAGTTTTGCAGTTCAGATTCTTCATAGTTCGTATGGCTGAAAAGTGTCTCGTTTCTTACAATAATAAAATCAATGAGACATTAAGCCTTCCTGCCATATTACCATATCACCCTGCTGTGAAGAACAAACAGATTAGTACATTTTGTAATTAAGGTAGGTCATTCATATCTGAAATAGCTGTGTCTTACAATAAAAAATATAAAACGAGGATGTACTTATCAAAAGAGAGAAGTTTTGCAGTTCAGATTCATCATCGTTCTTATGGCTGAAAAGTGACTCGCTGCTTACAATAATAAAATCAATGAGCCATTAAGCCTTCCTGCCATATGACGATATCACACTGCTGTGAAGAACAAACAGATTAGTACATTTTGAAATGAAGGTAGGTCATACATATCTGAAATAGCTGTGTCTTACAATTAAAAATATAAAACGAGGAAGTACTTACAAAAACAGAGAAGTTTTGCAGTTCAGAGTCTTCATCATTCGTATGGCAGTAAAGTGTCTCGTTTCTTACAATGACGGTTCAATCCCGTCTCCGGCCATCCTGATCTATGTTTTCCGTGATTTCCCTAAATCGTTTCAGGCAAATGCCGGGATGGTTCCTTTGAAAGGGCACGGCCGATTTCCTCCCCAATCCTTCCCTACCCCGAGCTTGCGCTCCGTCTCTAATGACCTCGTTGTCGACGGGACGTTAAACACTAACAACCACCATCTTACAATGACAAAATCAATGAGACATTAATCCTTCCTGCCATATGACCATATCATCCTGCTGTGAAGAACAAACAGATTTGTACATTTTGAAATCAAGATAGGTCATTCATATCTGAAATAGCTGTGACGTACAATAAAAAATATCGAACGAGAAAGTACTTAGCAAAAAATACAAGTTTTGCAGTTCAAATTCTTCACTGTTCGTATGGCTGAAAAGTGTCTCGTTTCTTACAATAATAAAAACAATGAGACATTAAGCCTTCCTGCCGTATGTCCATATCACCCTGCTGTGAAGAACAAACAGATTAGTACATTTTGTAATTAAGATCGGTCATTCTTATCTGAAATAAAATATTTAAAACGAGAAAGTAGTTTCAAGAGATACAAGTTATGCAGTTCAGATACTTCATCGTTCGAATGGCTGAAAAATGTCTCGTATCTTACTATAATAAAATCACTGAGACATTAAGCCTTCCTGCCATGTGGCCATATCACCCTGATGTGAAGAACAAATACATTAGTACATTTTGTAACTAAGGTAGGTCATTCATATCTGAAATACCTGTGTCTTACAATAAAAAATAATAAACGAGGATGTACTTACCAAAAGAGAGAGGTTTTGCAGTTCAGATTCTTCATAGTTCGTATGGCTGAAAAGTGTCTTGTTTCTTACAATAATAAAATCAATGAGACATTAGGCCTTCGTGCCATATGACCATATCACCCTGCTGTGAAGAACAAACAGATTAGTAGATTTTGTAACTAAGGTAGCTCATTCATATCTGAAATACCTGTGTCTTACAATAAAAAATATAAAACGAGGAAGAACTTACCAAAAGAGAGAAGTTTTGTAGTTCAGATTCTTCATAGTTTGTATGGCTGCAATGTGTCTCGTTTCTTACAATAATTAAATCAATGAGCCATTAAGCCTTCCTGCCATATGGCCATATCACCCTGCTGTGAAGAACAAACAGATTAGTACATTTTGTAACTAAGGTAGGTCATTCATATCTGAAATACCTGTGTCTTACAATAAAAAATAAAAAACGAAGATGTACTTACCAAAAGAGAGAAGTTTTGCAGTTCAGATTCTTCATAGTTCATATGGCTGAAAAGTGTCTTGTTTCTTTCAATAATAAAATCAATGAGACATTAGGCCTTCGTGCCATATGACCATATCACCCTGCTGTGAAGAACAAATGGATTAGTACATTTTGAAACTAAGGTAGGTCATTCTTATCTGAAATACATGTGTCTTACAATAAAAAATACAAAACGAGGATGTACTTACAAAAAGAGAGAAGTTTTGTAGTTCAGATTCTGCATAGTTCGTATGGCTGAAAAGTGTCTTGTTTCTTACAATAATAAAATCAATGAGACATTAGGCCTTCGTGCCATATGACCATATCACCCTGCTGTGAAGAACAAACAGATTAGTACATTTTGTAACTAAGGTAGGTCATTCATATCTGAAATACCTGTGTCTTACAATAGAAAATATAAAACGAGGATGTACTTACCAAAAGAGAGACGTTTTGCAGTTCAGATTCTTCATAGTTCGTATGGCTGAAAAGTGTCTTGTTTCTTACAATAATAAAATCAATGAGACATTAGGCCTTCGTGCCATATGACCATATCACCCTGCTGTGAAGAACAAACAGATTAGTAGATTTTGTAACTAAGGTAGGTCATTCATATCTGAAATACATGTGTCTTACAATAAAAAATATAAAACGAAGATGTACTTACCAAAAGAGAGAAGTTTTGCAGTTCAGATTCTTCATAGTTCGTACGGCTGAAAAGTGTCTTGTTTCTTACAATAATAAAGTCTATGAGACATTAGGCCTTCGTGCCATATGACCATATCACCCTGCTGTGAAGAACAAATGGATTAGTACATTTTGTAACTAAGGTAGGTCATTCATATCTGAAATACCTGTGTCTTACGATAAAAAATATAAAACGAGGATGTACTTACAAAAAGAGAGAAGTTTTGTAGTTCAGATTCTTCATAGTTTGTATGGCTGCAATGTGTCTCGTTTCTTACAATAATAAAATCAATGAGCCATTAATCCTTCCTGCCATATGGCCATATCACCCTGCTGTGAAGAACAAACAGATTAGTACATTTTGTAACTAAGGTAGGTCATTCATATCTGAAATACCTGTGTCTTACAATAAAAAACAAAAAACGAGGATGTACTTACCAAAAGAGAGAGGTTTTGCAGTTCAGATTCTTCATAGTTCATATGGCTGAAAAGTGTCTTGTTTTTTACAATAATAAAATCAATAGACATTAGGCCTTCGTGCCATATGACCATAGCACCCTGCTGTGAAGAACAAATGGATTAGTACATTTTGTAACTAAGGTAGGTCATTCATATCTGAAATACCTGTGTCTTACAATAAAAAATATAAATCGAGGAAGAACTTACCAAAAGAGAGAAGTTTTGTAGTTCAGATTCTTCATAGTTTGTATGGCTGCAATGTGTCTCGTTTCTTACAATAATAACATCAATGAGCCATTAAGCCTTCGTGCCAATGGCCATATCACCCTGCTCTGAAGAACAAACAGATTAGTACATTTTCTAACTAAGGTAGGTCATTCATATCTGAAATACCTGTGTCTTACAATAAAAAATATAAAACGAGGAAGAACTTACCAAAAGAGAGAAGTTTTGTAGTTCAGATTCTTCATAGTTTGCATGGCTGCAATGTGTCTCGTATCTTACAATAATAAAATCAATGAGCCATTAAGCCTTCCTGCCATATGGCCATGTCACCCCGCTGTGAAGAACAAACAGATTAGTACATTTTGTAACTAAGGTAGGTCATTCATATCTGAAATACCTGTGTCTTACAATAAAAAATATAAAACGAGGAAGAACTTACCAAAAGAGAGAAGTTTTGTAGTTCAGATTCTTCATACTTTGTATGGCTGCAATGTGTCTCGTTTCTTACAATAATAAAATCAATGAGCCATTCAGCCTTCTTGCCATATGACCATATCACCCTGCTGTGAAGAACAAACACATTAGTACATTTTGTAACTAAGGTAGGTCATTCATATCTGAAATACCTGTGTCTTACAATAAAAAATATAAAACGAGGAAGAACTTACCAAAAGAGAGAAGTTTTGTAGTTCAGATTCTTCATAGTTTGTATGGCTGCAATGTGTCTCGTTTCTTACAATAATAACATCAATGAGCCATTAAGCCTTCGTGCCAATGGCCATATCACCCTGCTCTGAAGAACAAACAGATTAGTACATTTTCTAACTAAGGTAGGTCATTCATATCTGAAATACCTGTGTCTTACAATAAAAAATATAAAACGAGGAAGTACCTCACAAAAGAGAGAAGTTTTGCAGTTCAGATTCTTCATAGTTCATATGGCTGAAAAGTGTCTTGTTTCTTACAATAATAAAATCAATGAGACATTAGGCCTTCGTGCCATATGACCATAGCACCCTGCTGTGAAGAACAAATGGATTAGTACATTTTGTAACTAAGGTAGGTCGTCATATCTGAAATACCTGTGTCTTACAATAAAAAATAAAAAACGAAGATGTACTTACCAAAAGAGAGAAGTTTTGCAGTTCAGATTCTTCATAGTTCGTATGGCTGAAAAGTGTCTTGTTTCTTACAATAATAAAATCAATGAGACATTAGGCCTCCGTGCCATATGACCATATCACCCTGCTGTGGAGAACAAACAGATTAGTAGATTTTGTAACTAAGGTAGGTCATTCATATCTGAAATACCTGTGTCTTACAATAAAAAATATAAAACGATGAATAACTTACCAAAAGAGAGAAGTTTTGTAGTTCAGATTCTTCATAGTTTGTATGGCTGCAATGTGTCTCGTTTCTTACAATAATAACATCAATGAGCCATTAAGCCTTCCTGCCATATGGCCATATCACCCTGCTGTGAAGAACAAACAGATTAGTACATTTTGTAGCTAAGGTAGGTCATTCATATCTGAAATACCTGTGTCTTACAATAAAAAATATAAAACGATGAAGAACTTACCAAAAGAGAGAAGTTTTGTAGTTCAGATTCTTCATAGTTTGTATGGCTGCAATGTGTCTCGTTTCTTACAATAATAACATCAATGAGCCATTAAGCCTTCCTGCCATATGGCCATATCACCCTGCTGTGAAGAACAAACAGATTAGTACATTTTGTAGCTAAGGTAGGTCATTCATATCTGAAATACCTGTGTCTTACAATAAAAAATAAAAAACGAAGATGTACTTACCAAAAGAGAGAAGTTTTGCAGTTCAGATTCTTCATAGTTCGTATGGCTGAAAAGTGTCTTGTTTCTAACAATAATAAAATCAATGAGGCATTAGGCCTCCGTGCCATATGACCATATCACCCTGCTGTGAAGAACAAACACATTAGTACATTTTCTAACTAAGGTAGCTCATTCATATCTGAAATACCTGTGTCTTACAAAAAAAAATATAAAACGAGGAAGAACTTACCAAAAGAGAGAAGTTTTGTAGTTCAGATTCTTCATAGTTTGTATGGCTGCAATGTGTCTCGTTTCTTACAATAATAACATCAATGAGCCATTAAGCCTTCCTGCCATATGGCCATATCACCCTGCTGTGAAGAACAAACAGATTAGTACATTTTCTAACTAAGGTAGGTCATTCATATCTGAAATACCTGTGTCTTAAAATAAAAAATATAAAACGAGGAAGTACCTCACAAAAGAGAGAAGTTTTGCAGTTCAGATTCTTCATAGTTCATATGGCTGAAAAGTGTCTTGTTTCTTACAATAATAAAATCAATGAGACATTAGGCCTTCGTGCCATATGACCATATCACCCTGCTGTGAAGAACAAATGGATTAGTACATTTAGTAACTAAGGTAGGTCATTCATATCTGAAATACCTGTGTCTTACAATAAAAAATAAAAAACGAAGATGTACTTACCAAAAGAGAGAAGTTTTGCAGTTCAGATTCTTCATAGTTCGTATGGCTGAAAAGTGCCTTGTTTCTTACAATAATAAAATCAATGAGACATTAGGCCTTCGTGCCATATGACCATATCACCCTGCTGTGAAGAACAAACACATTAGTACATTTTGTAACTAAGGTAGGTCATTCATATCTGAAATACCTGTGTCTTACAATAAAAAATATAAAACGAGGAAGAACTTACCAAAAGAGAGAAGTTTTGTAGTTCAGATTCTTCATAGTTTGTATGGCTGCAATGTGTCTCGTTTCTTACAATAATAACATCAATGAGCCATTAAGCCTTCGTGCCATATGGCCATATCACCCTGCTCTGAAGAACAAACAGATTAGTACATTTTCTAACTAAGGTAGGTCATTCATATCTGAAATACCTGTGTCTTACAATAAAAAATATAAAACGAGGAAGTACCTCACAAAAGAGAGAAGTTTTGCAGTTCAGATTCTTCATAGTTCATATGGCTGAAAAGTGTCTTGTTTCTTACAATAATAAAATCAATGAGACATTAGGCCTTCGTGCCATATGACCATATCACCCTGCTGTGAAGAACAAACAGATTAGTAGATTTTGTAACTAAGGTAGGTCATTCATATCTGAAATACCTGTGTCTTACAATAAAAAATATAAAACGATGAATAACTTACCAAAAGAGAGAAGTTTTGTAGTTCAGATTCTTCATAGTTTGTATTGCTGCAATGTGTCTCGTTTCTTACAATAATAAAATCAATGAGCCATTAAGCCTTCCTGCCGTATGACCATATCACCTTGCTGTGAAGAACAAACAGATTAGTACATTTTGTAACTAAGTGTGGCAAAATAAATAAAAAACATTTTATATTTTAAATTCCACGTCATTGTTGATTTAATCAGAGTTCTCACGTTAGACATAGAATTAGTCCTTCTGCCACAATATTAATTCATTAGTCGCCATCGATGATCTTCTCTTTGTTGACCGTGTGTACCATCATGAGTCGGCATCGGTTCACTTCAAGAAGACGGTGGAAACCAAGGAATACTATACTACATTGCTTTAAATGATTTTCGTAACACTTCGATACTTCTCACTATTTTTTATTCACAATAAGACTTGCTCTGCTCGTCGCACAAACCATAATTACTAACTCTATGGCTGCCTTTCTGCACACTCCAAAAATCACGTCCATCCTCCACAAGGCAACAATCGAAAAGTGTCCCTTAGCTCCTTGGAGTATCAAACAGAAGAGAATCCAATGTGAACTTTACAAAGATTATAATATACATGCCTCTCAATTTATCTTTGGCGCAGCTTCCAAGATATTGTATGTCTCTGCATAGGAATGTGTCATTACAACTGCCCCCCTACTGTATACTGTCACTATAAAATTTTATTTGATTGACAGGATACAGTAGTCGACCTTGCAATTAATAGGTTTGGGGGTCTTTTATTTACAAACTTCATTTTTATTGTCTCATTTTCATGGCACTGTGAATTCTTTGGTATTTCTGAGTGTGTGTCAGTTTTTTGGTATACTTGTGCTAATATTTACAAACCTTAATCCTAATATACAAAGTTCTGGTTAAAACTAAGAAAATGACATCATGTAGTAAAGTTTGTACAATAAAATATACAATGAATACAACGTTACATGCAAATGTTTCCTTCCTCATCAGAGGTGAAAGTTAAGTCCTTGTCTTGCTTTCTGTATTTATTCTGGGGCGACGAGCTTTGTTCGCTATCCGCAGTGTTGAATATGGGCGTGTGATACACGCGCCTGATTGTTCGGTCGTCCGTTAGCGGGCGACGTGTGTTGAATGCGCGCGCCAGTGCACTGAATATACACCGACGTGCGGGTACCGTCGAGACTTCCGAACCTCAGTATGCGTGTGCTTTTTGTAGTTCCTTCCCGTACTTAGACTGGATACGACGAGGTACATTGGAATATGTGCCCCGAAGAACACACCACACTATGTGCGAGGCGGAGGACGATCCCGTCGATGCAGCTCCTGGTAAGAAGCGTACCATGTCAAACTTGTTTGGCATTGTCTTTTCTTATTGTGACGCCATGGGTCGTTTGACGATACAAACTTCAATTTTCGATGCCACTTGCTTAGGCTCGCTGACACTTGCAATGTAGCACTACTTTGCACAATTTTAATTTCTACACACACCACTTTAACCGCGAGTATTGCGATCGAAACTACCTTTTCACTACACTTTTTTTTCTTCGCATTAACCCCTTTTACCTATTGTACTGAGATTCATTCCCCTCAATACTTCTGGTCAATGTACATAATTTGTAAGTCATGGGACTTGGCATGAAATACAAAATACATCACATACAATGGAATAACATATAATACATACAATACATTGTTTACATTAACTACAGGAAAAAACTATCGACTAAAATTGAAAAAATTTTTGACCACTCATAGTGGCTTCTTCGTCTTGGGTTTTACTGACACACACACTCGCCTTTTTCCATTAATCTGTTAGAAGGAACAAGTCCTTTGTTTTCCTTCTTGAACTCGAGTACAAGTTAAGTTTTACCTCCTTTACGTATTCTTCATACGCAACGACATGCATCAGCATGCAGAGAATACACCTGTAGCCGCTCCACTGAAGCTTGGGAAGGGAATTTTCTACCTTCTACTTAGGGTAGTGGCAACGACTACGTGTATGCTACGGTTTTTACGTATAAAATCTGAAAATGCACGAAATAATCATTTATATGCAGCATAACTCTAATATGTACAGTGTTTTTGGTGTAAGCACATTCTGGTGTGCTTGTAAATCATTAACCCTAATAAAACTTCCTACATTAACATGGACATATAAACATAAAATTATGAAGTTCAGGGTGTAACTACTATTACTATGTACAGTGTTTCATAATAGCGGCACGCCCTTGTTTGCGTGTATCATCTTCAATTAAAGTGCGCTTATAGGCGTCTTGTGTTATCATGGGAGAAAAAATACAGACATTTTAATGCATCGGTTGTCATGAAAATCTATGTACACGAACAATCAGACTTTCATAGCTTCAGTGCAGCATGAAATTCTTTATGACGTTTTTGTTCATAATGCATTTTATAGACGATTACTTTGCTTACAGGTCGTCGATCACACTACTTACCTGTTTCTCGTATAGCAGCGATATCATTTTCATTCTTTGTGACTGTAAATCGTTATATGTGTGAAAGATATAATTTTGTCATGATTTTTCCTTTCATGTTTCAAGTGGGTAAAGTAATTCATACCTTCCTTCTGCATACATGAGTGAAGCATCGCTAATGTTGCACTGTGTATCAGGTTTTTCGTATTTTCTCGTAAACTCGTAGAGTCTTACGGTTTTAATTAAGTTATTTCTTGACGTTAGGTATACATGTTTATACGAGGTTGTCTTAGAGTTTAATTTTCCTTAAAAACTTCTATGTTGTTTAGGTTCCGTACATGTACAGAGCTTCTTTCGCCTTCCACACATTCATACATACGTTTATACACACAAAAAACATCTACCACTACAATATACACTTTGCTGGTGGGGCCCTTTTTCGGTACCCTGCACCATTCCCTCAATATTCCAAAATAATTCAGGGTGTGCTGAGCATCGTCCCCTCATACTAATAATACTTACAACTAAATATTTCTTCTCACATACATAACTGCCTTACGGTCCATTAATGCGCAATCATTCCATATTTTCCTCCTTTACACTTTAGCTTTCGTACATGTAACCTCATGTATAGCTTATATATTCTACAAAGTTGTTTGCTGAGTGCTTTAGGTGTTTCCTAACGTTAATGTGTTTCTCTCTCTATAAATCCTAGGTATTTGTTTTGAGAGCGATTCAGTTCATTACTCACGCTGCATAGATCTGTTTATTATTTTCCTATTTTAAAGCTTGTCATTCTTTTCCTTAGTCACAAAAATTAACGTGTTTGCCTTGTTGTTCATTCTGAAAATCGTTCGCTACTGTGTAATGTAAATGCATGCGTTATCTCTTTTCTCTCCTCTTTGCTGCTTTTTCCCTATATGTAATTGTGTGTTGTTCTCGCGTGTACATAGCCTTCTTCCGGTTATATATCTGCATTATTTTTTTGTTTTGTTTTCTTTCTCCTTCCGTACAAGCTAAGATTTTTACTCAGTATAATATAATATTACAATACCGTCCATGACCAGTATGTACTTGTATGTTCACTTTTATTACGTAATACCAGCTTATAATTAAATTTTCTAAGCTACTATTTACAAGACTTGTGTACCCTTTCCTTTCTTGTTTTTGAATGACTTTCGTCTCTGTGTCTCATAATAAGAGTGGTCTCAAAACTTTTAAACGTTCCGCGCATGCGCCCTTATGTACCACGACTGGACTGTAGGCGCGGGGAAAACTCTGCATTGTTGGTGAACATTATTCGTGATAGCCGCCATCGTGTAATATGAGTCACATGTCGTCTGGACTCGACTGCGCATGCGCCTTCGCGCTTTGTATACGCTCAGCTGATCGGACAGGGAAGGGGGGAAGATTTCTCCCCGGCTCACTGCCTACAGCGCGGCCAATGACCTCGTCTTGACATGCAGCTATCACGTGCTCATTAGCTGAGCGTTGGATTGCAACTTCGACGTGTGGTTTGTTGCTCGTCTCAAGCGAACAGACTCTGACCTTCGTGCTAATTTGTCTTTGTTCCCCTCTCTTAAATAACTGAGTTAGACTACAAAAGTACCGTATGGTTTATTTTATAGTGTTAAGACTCACAGTAACACATGTTTCATTAGGTTTGGTTAAATATGCGTTTTTAAGCTGGCATATGCCCCCAGTTGTTCGCAAGTTTCTTAGGTTAATGACAGCAATTTTACTATGTGATCCAAGGTTGTATAATTTCAATTTTGCTAAAATAACATATAACCTTTAATGAAAAAATTCCTTGATATCCTTGTGGGGGTATAATCCTTTCACCTTGCCCGTTCGTGTGTTACCTAACAGATAACATCCTGGGTGGGGTTTGTCTATTATAATGAAAGGGCCATCATACAACAACTGCGACTTTTTGTTTAATGCCTTAATTTTAGAGGATTTTGGGTGGGTACGTAATAGTACTTCCTGTCCAATGTTAAATTCTGTAACCTTTCTTATCTTTTTGTTGAACTGCTTTCTCCTTATTTCTGCTTGTTCTTCCATCTGTAGTAATGCTTGACGTACCTTTTCATCTAGTTTTATTTGCTTTGTGGCTAATTTAGGTAAAGGTTTAGCCCATTCGTCAAGTTCTGTGCCTTGAAACATTAACTCTGTAGGTGTAAAGCCTGTTGAAGTATGAATTAAATTATTTACAATATGCTGAAAGGGGGCTATGTATTCCACCCACTTTGTCTGTTTATTTGGTATATAAGTTCTTATAAAGCGATTAAATTCTTTAAAATTTCTCTCAACCGGGCTCGATTGTGGGTGAAATTTGGATACCAATATATGTTTTATGTTTTGAGATTCGAGATATGTTTTCCATTTATTACTAGTGAAGTTTGTTGCATTATCAGTTAATACAATTTTCGGTTTTCCCACTAGTGGTATGTAGTCTTCTATCATGCGTTTGATTATTGATCCCGACAGTACTGCTTTTATAGCATACATTTTTAAGTACTTTGTGAAGACATCATAAAATGCGATCACATATCTAACTCCTCCCCTAGCTCGTGGATATGGTCCTGCTGCGTCCACGGAAACTAGTTCTCTTGGACTAGTTGGAATGATAGGGTGTAATACGTCCAAACAAGATCTATTAAGATGTTTAACCTTCTGACATATTGTACACTTTTTTATTATTTGTTCAATCCTGCGTCTGAGGTTCGGGAAGTAACAATACGTTGATATTTTCGCTGTACATTTTGATACCCCATAGTGTCCCCATACTCTATGTGTGTGTCTTATCAAATTGTCTATGTATTCTTCCGGGATGCAGACACACCAGGTGTTGGATTGTGGATTGCGCCTGTAGAAAAGAACATCGTTTGACATTGTGTAATATTGTTTCAGTGTATTATTGTCATCTGCCTGCAGTTTTTGTATAACTTGTCTCCATCTATTGTCTTCCTTTTGTAGTTTGCTCATGTCTTTACACATCTTTCTGTAATATGGTTGAAATGTGCCATCATGCATCAGAAAAACTCTAAAATCGGAAGTCTGTTCGATCAATTCATTGAACTCGCTCAAACCTTGTGGCAAGCGCGATAATGCGTCGGCAATTACATTCTGTTCACCCTTGATATAAACTATCTCGAAATCAAATTCCTGGAGGAATAAACACCAACGTGCAATCCGTTTGTGCAACAATTTGCATGTGAGTAAAAACGATAATGCTTGATGGTCACAAAACACTCGTGTATGCCTTCCCCAGAGATAGTACTGGAACTTGCGGAAAGCCCACACTAAAGCTAACGCTTCAAGTTCAGTTGCCGAATAGGCTCTTTCACATTCCGTTAACGTTCTACTGGCAAAACTAATTATGTTTACTTTCTGTTCTCCATTGTCATTTACTAATTGGAACAGACAAGAGCCTAATCCCTGACATGATGCATCCGTGCTCAAACAAAAGTTGTAGTTCATGTTAGGATGCTTCAAAATGGGTGCGTTTATGAGTGCCTGTTTGATTTTTACGAAATCTTCCTCACATTTTACTGTCCACAACCATGTGTGGTTTTTCCTTAAAAGGTTGAGTAGGGAATCACTATTCAGTAACTGTTTGGGCACGAATTTTCGAAAAAATGACGTGATCCCCAGAAAAGCTTTCAATTGTTTACGTGTTTGTGGTGAGGGGAAATATTCTATGGCATCAAGCTTTTTTGGATCTGGTAAAATTCCACCTGGTGAAATAATGTGGCCTAAAAATTTTATTTGATCCCTTCCGAATTCGGACTTCTTAAAATTTGCTGTGACGTCATATTCTCGGAACTTTTGGAACACTTTGTGTACCAGTTCTACATGCTCTTGCCTGGTCTCCGTGGCTATCAATAGATCGTCTACATACAACGTCACTTTGCCAATCAGTTCTGGACCCAATACTCTGTCTAAAGCCTCTATAAACACCCCAGCACTCACGTTGAGTCCAAATGGCAGTACTTGGAATTGATAGCTTCTGCCAGCATGAATGAATGCAGTATATTTTCTGCTATCACTATGTAGGGCTATTTGCCAATACGAAGCCTTCATGTCAACGGATGTTAAATACTTCACTCCATGAAATTTAAGCAATTGCTCATCTAAGTTCTCCGGCCTAGTGCGTGTTGGTACGATGATCTTATTAATTTCCCGCGCATGAAGTACTAATCTGACTAATCCGTCAGGTTTGCTAACAGCTAGGATGGGACTGCAGTACGGTGAATGTGAAGGTTCTATCACCTTCCACAGAACCATTCTATCTATTTCTTTGCGAACCGCTTCCTTCTTTGCCCATGGTATCGCATATGATTTATGACAGTACGTTTTATGTGGGTAGACTTCCATTTTGTATTCGTAATTTTTGATTATTGTCGGCTGTTTTCTAAAAATGTCTCGGTATTCATAAATAAGATCTGCTAGTTCATTTTGTTGAGTCTCTGAAAGACAAGTGGATTTTCCTACCTTCTCCTGGGCGGCCTGTTCGTTAATTATTTCCGTTTCTAATTGTTCGGGGAAAGGAATATCTATCAATAACACTTGTGGGTAAACTAATTTTACTTCAGCTTGTTCCTGTAATTGGCCATTACGATCTATTGTTGACTTTACAAGATTGACCTTCACACTACGACTGCCCACTCGGAAATAGCAAAGTCCACTGCCTATGTCGATGTTTACTTTATGCTGCCGGAAAACTTCCATACCTAAAATACAATTGACGATTAACTTGTCAACGATTAAGAATGTACAGTTTATCGTGACATCGCTAATGGTAACAGGTATTTGCGTCTGCCACTTAATACTTTTTGACTTGTTACCTACAGCTGTCAAGATTTTACAATTTTCCGTAGGCAACACTGGTACTTTTAATGCTTTCGAAACTTCTTTAAATAAACTGTTAGAAATAATATTCGTAGATGCGCCTGTATCTAAAATTACGTTGGTAATTATAGTTCCTATCTTTGCTGGTATTACAGCCTGCACGAGGTCACTTACCTTGTCCGGTGCTTTCACCTCTTCTTCACATAGATCATCTTCTACGGTAGCATCCTGATCATATCTTAAAAATAATTGTTCAAGATGTAATGTGTGCTTGTTTGTGCCCCCTGTTGTCAAATCGGTCGGCCGGTGGGGGCTCATTACGACCGATTGTTGTTTACCGGGGGAGACAACGGCATTGCTTCAGTACTGTCCGTTACCTCTACAAAGTGTACTGAGTGGTTATTCTGTCGCCAATTAGTTTCCGGACCGCTGCGTGCAACATTTTCTTGCGACCGGCCGTCGCTATTCCTCCTTGGTCTGTCATTCCTATTACTGTAACTATTGTAATTTTCATTTGTGTGCCGCCTTTCATCACGCGGGCCTGACCAATCATTCACGTGATTTCTATCATTTCCATACCGGCGTGGACCCTAATCTGTACTATACCTTCGGTCTTCACGTCTCTGTGGCGCCGAATTCCTCCGATTTCCGTAATTCCAGGTTCCATTATTTGGCCTTGTCGCATACAGATGCCAACTGTGTGGGTTTTGTCCACTGCCATTAAAATGATATCCGTTACCGTTGTTTTGATTGGTTCCAGAATATTCATTCCGATTACTTGTGCTCGGCTCTTCTTCGTATATTAGATCAATTGAGTCAAGCACGGAAAGAAAGTATTCAAGGTCGTTCTCCGGTATGGTTACTAATTTCTCGCGTAAGTTCGCGGGTAGTCTGTTTTTCAGAATTTTGAGAACATCTACGTGCGGTATTGGATTGTTCCAATAGCGTGTCTTATTCAAATACATTTCGAAATACTTTCTCAACCCGCCGTTTTTGAGGTTGAACGGTTGTGGGTTGAATACCTCACGTCGCAGTCTTTCTTGGACCCCAGCAGACCAATATTTCTCCAAGAAAGCCTGTTCAAATTGTTCATAGGTGACGCACTGTTCAGCCATGTCTGTGGCCCACAAAAGTGCGTCGCCTTGTGTGAAGCCTACTACATATCTAATTGTGGTGTCACCGCTAGACACCACACTTGCTAGGTGGTAACTTAAATCGGCCGCGGTCCTGTAGTACATGTCGGACCCGCGTGTCGCCACTGTGTAATCGCAAACCTAGCGCCACCACAGGGCAGGTCACAATACACGGACTAGACCTCGCCCCAGTTGTACGGACGACATAGCTTGCGAAAAGACGTATCACGTCTTCCTCTCATTTGCCGAGAGACAGATTAAATAGCCTTCAGCTAGTCCATCGCTACTACCTAGCAAGGCGCCAGTTGTATCTGTGCTAATTGCTTACTACTACTCACGAGATGTATTTCAACAAGAAGAACATCATTAAAAGTTAAGTAATCTACCCAATACGTTCTTTTCTTTATAGTTTTCATCCAGTATCCTGTTTCAGAATTCACGCCCGTCTGCGTTAGTTTCGCGTGCACCTATCCACTCATTGTGTCGAGACCTTAGGGAATCGACACAACACTAATCTTCTGTGCCTCAGTCCAGTTTCTTGGTAAGACATTTTTAAATGCTCTTACAAATACGACTGGATGAGTTTTTCTGGATTCTGTGGAGAAAACTGGAAACTGTCTATGTTTCAACAGGCTCTCATCGACTAGAATCGTCGAGATGCAAGGCGACACGCCTACTGCCTGTTGCAGCACCGTGTTTGGCGAATAGCCATTGTTTGCCTGTGCCGGTGCGTGCACATATGCCGGACTGGGCGCATGATGTTCTGCGTTATTGACATCGTAATCTGGCACGTGCGAATAAGTGTCGCGCTGCCTGTTGCTTGACGTAGGCAAGTCATTTGAAACATTCAGTCTACCAGCAATTTCCTTGCGTATTCTGTCCTCGGCTACTTTGATTTCATTACCTAATTTTTCAAAAAGTTTTGTTTCCCGGTCAGTTATTGATTCATTTACATTACCGTTTTCTAAAGTTTCATTTATTTTGATAATGTCCGCGTTGATACGTCGAGTCTCCTGTTTCAGAAAACCGACTTCTTCGTTAACTTTATTAACCTGGTCAGGTATTTCTTCACATGCGGACTGTACTCTTGTTAAATTTAATTGAATAGCCTGTACGTTTTCATGTATTTCTTTTTGTACGGTTTGTGTTTGATTGTGTGTTTCTACTATTTCTGACAGTTCCTGTTCCTGTTCGTTTGTAAGATCTGAGAATTTCTTTTCTAAATCATTTGCCAATACATTGTATACACTATTGACTGTTTTTATGACTTTGTCTTCGATCTTTTGATCGATTTCATTGGTGAGTTTATTTAAGCATTGATCGAAATGTCTGTGCATGTTTTCAAATTGCGTGTTTACACTTGAAAACTGCTGTTGGAGCCCAATTTCCATGTTTGACAATTTTGTGTTCGTCATGTTGTGGCTGATTTCTAGATTCGCCAGTTTTGTGTTCTTTGTGTTGTGACTGATCTCTAGATTCGCCAGTTTTGTGTTCGTTGTGTTGTGACTGATCTCTAGATTCGCCAGTTTTGTGTTCGTTGTGTTGTGACTGATCTTTAAATCAGATAATTGCTCGCTCACGTTTAACATCAGACTACATAGTACCTCAAGCGTAACTGACGAAACTTTTGTGTTTGTATTTATGCCATTATTTGTTGCCATTGTTTCTCTGCCACGGTCTGATTGAATCGAAACCGGGCTAGGTTCACTGATTTCACGCGAAATATTTTCATCTGATCTGGTAATCGATGCTTCATCGACTTTGTACAAGGTTTCATTTGCAAGTGGTTCGTTATTGTTAGTCCCTGTGGAGTGCAATTGAATTGTATTTACTTCTACATTCTGTTGTGCTGAAAAACTAATTGCGTCATCATTTACGTCACTATTGTCAGAATCGGTGACGTGTCCATGAACATTTGTCAAATTAAAATTGTCCGATTCCATTGTGAAAATATTGTTTTTATCTGTACTTTACTGAATCTAAATCTTTAAACTCTCTCGCAGTTGAATTAATAAAATTATCTCGCGATTGTTATTTGTAGCGCGTCGGAAATTTACAAGATGGCGCACTACGTCTTCTAATTCTGCGATTGTTGAACATAAAAAAGTAATTATCAAAGTGTAATTGTGTGTTGCCACAAACACTATCAGAATTTTAATATGTAAAGGAAAAGGTTCTGCTTTAAGTGGAGCTAAGCCAGGTGCAGCCACTGCATGCGTTTGCGCTTTTCTACCTTAATTACGGCTGAGCTGCGTCACTCACGATTACGTTAGGTTTGTAAATCCTTGTCCTTGTTCCTTCTGGTTATTGTGCCATCCGTTTATACAGTTAATATTGTTTCACCTTATTCGTCATTTTCCATGTGCGTCATGTAACAGAGAAACAGTAATTAGTACAAGTACATTTGTAGTACAACAATGAAGTACTTACTCTTTGTTCCACCAGCACTGTCCTGTCACGGTCGCCAGTGTGGCGAAATAAATAAAAAACATTTTATATTTTAAATTCCACGTCATTGTTGATTTAATCAGAGTTCTCACCTTAGACGTAGAATTAGTCCTTCTGCCACAATATTAATTCATTAGTCGCCATCGATGTTCTTCTCTTTGTTGACCGTGTGCACCATCATGAGTCGGCATCAGTTCACTTCACGAAGACGGTGGAAACCAAGGAATACTATGCTACGTTGCTTTAAATGATTTTCGTAACACTTCGATACTTCTCACTATTTTTTATTCACAATAAGACTTGCTCTGCTCGTCGCACAAACCATAATTACTAACTCTATGGCTGCCTTTCCGCACACTCCAAAAATCACGTCCATCCTCCACAAGGCAACAATCGAAAAGTGTCCCTTAGGCCGGTATTACACTATCAAATTTCTTTGTCAAAGATTTGATCAAAGATGTGATCCAATATTCCGTCCAATATATTTGACAAAGATCTTTGACGTAGCGCTACAAGGGGTATTACACTGTCATCAAATTTTTCGTCAAAGTTCAAGATGGCTGACAACAACTTGTTATTAACCGCAGCAGTTCTACGTACTCCAATTGCATTGTGTGCACATGCGGAAAAGAAGTGGGGGGAAAAAATGGAACCATACATACGAGGTTGACAGTCTTAAAAGTCCTGGGATTACAACATGATAATAAATTCAGTTGGGAGGAGCACACCACAGAACTGCAGAAACGCCTTAACAAATCTGTATTTGCAATTCGAGTGATAGCAGACATAGGCAACATAAAAATGAAAAAGCTTGCATACTTTGCCTACTTTCATTCCATAATGTCATATGGGATAATATTTTGGGGTAAATCTTGAAGTCAAACAAAAGTTTTCAAGGTCCAAAAGCGTGTAATACGTATTATTTGTGGAGTAAATTCACGGACCTCCTGCAGAAACCTCTTCAAAGAACTGGGTATACTAACTACTGCCTCTCAGTATATTTACTTCTTAATAAAATTTGTCGTGAATAATATATCTCTTTTTCCAACAAACAACTCAGTTCATACCTACAATACCAGGAACAAAAATGATCTGCACAAGGACTTAAAAGCACTTACTTTAGTTCAAAAAGGGGTCCACTACTCAGGAACACTCATCTTCAATAATTTGCTAGGAAACATAAAAAATTTATTTAGAAATAATGATCAGTTTAAAAGGAGCCTGAAAGACTTACTACTGGCCAACTCTTCTACTCCATTGGCGAAATTTTTAATAGAAACAAATGATGTATTGTATTTATTCATACTATTAGTATTTTTTTTCAGCTTAAAAAAAATCGACATGTTCCACATCCACGAGGATCTCCTCAGCACGGATCTATGGAACGAAAAACTAATATCTGGGTGAAGCCGTGGGTTTTACAACGACACGATAAAAGCATTCAACAAAACTTGTTACGTGAGCTTACAGTGGAAGACGCTTCGACCATAGATATTGGTAGACTGGTCATGACGTAAATTTCGTGGCACCAACATCTCTACTGCTATACCACGTGACTATTGGCAAAACAATGGTGGTATCCTGTTGTGCTTATGGTTGTACCGAGCGTTTTGTGAAGGGAAGTAACATTAAATTTCACGTGTAAGTATTATTAGTTTAATTTAGCGGCATTTTTTGAATACTGATAAACTACTGTGTGTATCATATCCTTACCCAGAACGCCACAGTTACGTAAATTGGCGGTTTGAAGTGCTGTGTGTGTTTCCAGGCGCAGATTGCAATCGTATATATTTCTTGAAATGGTAAGCTACAAAGCTGCTTTTTCTCTTTCATATAGGTTTCCAAAGGATGAAGGGCGCAGGCAGATGTGGATACAGGCAGTGAAACGAAAAGATTTCAAGCCTACTGCGCACACACGCATCTGTTCGAAGCACTTTGAAGAAAACTGTTTCGACAAAGAAAAGACTGGTGGGAATTGGCTTCACAGTGACGCCGTGCCAACAAAATTCGATTTCCCTGAGCATCTGCAAGCAAAGAGAGCCAAGCTTCGTAAACCTCCGACTAAGAGAGATTCATTAGACGAAATTTCATGTGCAGAAACTTCCCATAATTCTCGTAAGTCTAGATATTTACTTTGTGTTAATATGTTAACGTAAGAAGGAGAGTGTTAAGCAGTGGCTGTAAAAATGTAACAGCGTTTTTTACAGTGACATTGTCGTATTATGCTTCAGACTGAGGGGAAATTCTTTCATGTACATTTTCGTTCAGTGGACTGGTATTTTGTTTGCAGCCGCTGTACAAGCTTCTGAAGTAAAAGCTGGGACAAGCAAATGTTTTAGATACATAGGAGATTTTAAGGAAGATGATTTGGCTGTTCCTGGCATTGCTAGTAAAATGGCAAGTGTTGCAAAAAAGCAGCTGAAGAAGAAAGCCAGAAAATTAAGTAATTTGCAGCGATCAGCCCACAGAATGAGGAAGAAAATTTTAAATTTGGAATCATTAATAAGTGACCTTCAAAAGAATAATCTTATAAGTGAATCCATGGGTAATTTGCTGAAGGTAAGATAGAACTATGTACTTCAAGTAGTACTTATAATTTCTTGACATATGACATTAAAGACATACCAAATTGCCATTCTTATTATAAATATCAGGTGGTGTAGATTCTAGTATTGTACCTGTCTTATTGTTCCATGACAAGTGGCATAGTTGATTGTAAGAAAGTCTCTATTCACAAAAATGTAGGCATTGTTTTGAAAAATATCAACATGTTCATGTAAATAATAGGATAACATTACACTGTGGAAAGTACTGCAACTAGCCATAAGTTTCTTAGAAGTGATTGTTATTGTAACATTGCTAGTTTCGGCCTGGAACCCATTGCCATGCAATACCACTAATTCCTTGCAGTTTTACGTGTGTGTCCTAAAATTTTGAAATTACATATTTCTTGAAAGGTATATAGAAGAGATTGTATATAGACTGTACACATTGCACTTACTTAATGAAATTCTCTCTTTTACATTTCCTCTCTTAGAACTTTGTTATATTTTGGGACACATAGATAAAACTTGCAAGAAATCAATGCTACCATCTGACAATGGGCTCAGACTCAAAACTAGTAATGGTACAATACAAATCACTACTAAAAGAAACTTGTGACTGGTTGCATCATTTCCTACAGTGTAATTTACAAAAACAGTTGTGGTGTTCAATAACCACAATGGATAAAATAAAGTAGGAGAAAGTACCATAATTTAATATAAATGAGAAAGCAGTAACTTTTATTTAAGTGGAGACACTCTTGGAAACTTAACTATATCAGATCTACCATACATGAGCACAAATAGTAGAAACAGTTATGATATTTTGTTCCTTCTGTGCACAAATTTAGTTTGTAACTGCTAATTATGTGTTGTTTTCTCATTCCTTATCAATGTAGAGTCTTCTGCATGATGTGATTGATATTCAGAACATGTTGAGTGAATGACAGTTTGTAGCCTAGCTCTTGCAGTTCTTTACTGAGAGTATCATATTGTTTTCAGATGCTGCCACCAGGTACCTCAGAGTTGTTAAAGCGTGTCAGCAGAGGTCAAACAAGAGAAAAGTACCCAGGAGCTCTTCGGACCTTTGCTTTAACTCTTAATTTCTACAGCAGCAAGGCTTACAGTTACGTAAGGAGAAATTTCAGTACATCTCTGCCACATCCACGGACACTGAGAAGGTGGTATAGTGTGATTGATGGAAATCCAGGTTTCAGCAAAGAAGCAGCAGTTGCTCTCAGAATAAAGAGTCAAGAGCTTATGAACAAGGGCAAGAAATTGCTGTGTGCTATGTCATTTGACGAAATTGCAATAAGGAAACACATTGAATTTCGTCAAAATAAATTTGTTGGATATGTAGATTATGGGGCAGAGCTTGATGATGATAACCTTCCTGTTGCAAATGAGGCACTAACATTTATGGTAACTGCTGTTAACAGTTCTTGGAAACTGCCAATTGGTTACTTTCTAGTCAATGGACTAACTGCACTAGAAAAATCTAACCTATTGAATGAGGCTCTAAAGTTTACTTTTGATGCTGGTGTTGAGGTGATATCAGTAACCTTTGATGGAACACATGTAAATACTGCAATGATAGAAAAGCTAGGTGCTTCTTTTTCTTTACCTAACATAAAATCTTTCTTTAAGCACCCATTGTGTAATGATGAAATATGTATTTTCCTTGACCCATGTCACATGCTAAAGTTAGTACGTAATACCTTAGCTGGTAAGGGCACAATTTTTGATGGCGATAGAAATCCTATTAAATGGGATTATGTACTCAAGTTACATGATTTGCAATGTGTGGAGACACTTCATCTTGCTACAAAAGTAAGAATGAAGCATGTTGAGTGGTATCGCCATAAGATGAATGTCAGAATTGCTGCACAGACATTGAGTAATAGTGTAGCTAATGCCCTTGAATTTCTTGGCAAAGATTTGCAGCTAGACGATTTTAAAGACTGTGATCCAACAGTTAGGTTCATAAGGATTATGAACAATGTTTTTGATTGCTTCAACAGTAGAAATCTGTTAGCGAAAGGTTATAAAGCACCTCTGTCATTGCAGACTGCTAGCCATATTTTGTCTTTTCTGGATGAAGCTGAAGAATATATAAAGAATTTAAGACTGGATGCAAATGGCCCCTCTGTTTTGTTTACAAACAGAAAGACTGGTTTCCTTGGTTTTATTGTGTCAATTCAAAGTCTCAAAAGGTTATACAATTCTCTGATAAGCAGTCCTAATCCACAACTTAAATTCATACTGACACACAAGTTGTTACAAGATCATATCGAGACATTTTTTAGTTCAATCAGGAGGTATGGTGGTGATAACAATAACCCTACAGCCACTCAGTTCAAAGCTGCTTACAAAAGGTTACTTATACATCAGCAAGTAAGGGGTTCAGAGTTTGGAACTTGTTTAGGCACTGAAGAGTGTTCTATTCTGAATGTATCTTCAGCACTGGGTAAAGTACAAACAAACCCATTTGTTTCATGTATAAATTTCCGAGCTGAAATTCCTGATGTTGAAAACGTATCTCATGATCACTGTTACAGTATCCCTTCTATTTGTTTCAAACAACTGTCAAAGTATGTGACAAATGTTGTTGTGTACATTGCAGGATTTATAATACGTAAGTTGAAGAAAACCATATATTGTACTGAATGTGCAAATTCTTTATATGGCTTATTAGAAAGCGAAAATGAACTCTTGACGAGAAAGAATATGGGAGGTTTAGTAACACCTTCCAGGGATGTTGTTCAAATCTGTAAAGTAGCAGAACAAGCCTATCGTTTGCAGCAGGCAAAGGGTATGCTGACAAAAAAAAATGTAATGCTTGTGCTCTTGTCATCTGCTATGGCAGAAATAGACAGCAATGTATTTACATCTATCAATGAACATATAATGAGCATTGAACCCACAGAAAACCATCGTACAACTCTTATAAAATCCATTTTATTTGAGTATTTCAAGATCAGAAATCACCATTTGGGGAAGACTGTAACAGAAACCTTTCAGAAAGGATGTGTAAGGAGCTTGCTTACAAAAACAATATTATTTAAGAGACACTAAATGGTTCGTGTGTAGTGTTAGTCTACTTAAAAAAAAGAAATTTGTTCAGTGCTGAGTTTGTTGTAAATACTGTATTGTGTTGCAAAATAAATGTTTTATGAAAAATTTATGTGAATTATATTATGCTCATACCTTTGTCATTCAAGATGTGATATTCCTAGTCTAGTAACAGACTGCCATAGACAGTTAAGAATAGAATTCTTAACATACTTTGCAGGAGAAAGAATAACTTAATTGTTTGCTATTTGGGCTGTGCCTGTTTAAACAGAGAGTTGGAATTTCATGAGAGAGAGACTCTGTGTGTGTGTGTGTGTGTGTGTGTGTGTGTGTGTGTGTGTGTGTGTGTGAGAGAGAGTGAGTGAGAGAGAGAGAGAGAGAGAGAGAGAGATTTATTACCAATAACCCTTCCCACTCTCCAAAAGCAATGGCAATGTGCATTGCTACTACACAAGAAGAAAGAATGATTTTTACTATCCTGGATTAAATCTGACTTTGGTACAAAAAGGGGTGAATTATGCTGGTATTATTTTAAATAATAAATAATAATTTGCAAAAACAAGTTAGGGGTTTCCTTTCTCATCAGGGTTTAGTTTTATTTTGTACTTCCCAGTTACAATACATACGAACATCAGAAACAGATACTGAATACCATTTCCAAAAAGGTAGTTGTGTGGACTATGTTAGTTTCCAGATAGTAAGCTGTAATGTATGGGATAAATAATATGCTGCTACAGAAATCTTTGGTCATTTACCAAAAAGCATTAAAAGCCTGACAGATAGCCAACCAGCATTTAAAATCAAACTAAAAGAATCTATGAATGACTGCTCCTACTCAGTAGACGAATTTTTTGATATAAATAAGTGATTGGAAGAATTGTCATGTAATGATAGGTCTACCTTTCATTAAACTGATACATCATTGCAAAGTATCGTTTTCATGATCTGTGGAACAAGTATTCGTGTAAGTAGGTACTGATTTTGTAGATATGAATTCTATCTTATTTGATACATCTACGAAACAAACTGTTTAAACCAAAAAAGAGCTTTCAAATGAAACTGCTTTACGTTTTGTGGGTGAACGACACAATTGAGTTCGTTACATTTGATGTGAACACGTGTGTTTACGTTACAGGTTTCGTTGTTTATGCCGATTTATGACGTCTATAACACTTTCTACAACCAAGGCACTAAAACACACACACACGCAATATTTACATTTTATGCAGTGCATAACGCGTATTGTTAGTAGAGAATGCATCTCATAATTGGTAACACTGAAATATTCACGGCGAATATATTGCCGAACATCGAAAGTGTTTCAGCAGTTGACAAAGTTCATTGGGAAGTAATGGCTGTAAAATTAAATTTGTACAGTGGTTACGCAATAATTTATCACTTCTAGCTGTGTTTTCATAAGCTACATTTAATGTGGTGAAGTTAGCAGGAAATCCACTGAGAAATACTGGAAGTGAAATCAGAAATCAGAATGCTGCCTTGAACTCCCGCCGACGTTCTGCCAACAGTCACGTGATTCTATGTTGCAGCCACGCCAGATGTATAGCCGCTGCACTGCTTGCCCAGTAGTGATGGGCTAAACTGCGATTTTCCGATATCAGTGATTTCTGTGAATGCTACTTTCCAGTATCTGTTATTCTTAACTGCGATTTGTCGCAGTTAAGAGTCGCAGTTAAGGAACATAGGTCGTGTATCCCTCCGCCACTGCTATTTCTGCTACTTCCGCGATTTCTGCTACTTCTGTGACTTCTGCGATTTCTGCTACTTCTGTGACTTCTGCGATTTCTGCTACTTCTGCGATTTCTGCGACTTCTGCTACTTCTGCGATTTCTGTGACTTCTGCTACTTCTGCGATTTCTGTGACTCCTGCGATTTCTGCGACTTACCACTGTATGAAAAAGTTGCATCTGTCAACACAGAAAATTGCATCGCAACAAACCTGTCATTGGCAAGTATGTTTTACGTTTTTTCTTCCGTTGGCTTTAATTTTGTATTAAAGAAACAACTGTGAAAATATTAATAGTGTAATTAATATGTAAGTAGCCGTACAGTACCGTAACAGTTCGTATTTAGAAAATGAATTCTAACATATTGTTATGTTCACAGGTACCTGAACTACATTTCAGTCACTCAGTAAAGTGATAACTCAAGATATCATTGTCAACAGATCTGAAGAAATTGTCACTGCGTCTTTAGACCGTTTTTGTCAGACGAGAGGTTAGTTTCTAAGCGTTTCGATGGACTGAATTACTTCAGTGAGATCGTTCTTGCAAATGTGATATTCATTATAGCAAATATTAGCAATCTGCTCTGTCAATTATATTGCTAGTAATTAATGACAGCAAAAATTGTTTAATAATCCTTGTGTTTTTGCAGACACAGTTCTGACTCTGATTACTGGTTGCTGTACGTATCTATCCACATCAATGTTGTTGGGAGAGACTCGTGAAGATTCAAGACAGCTCTTAGAGGATTTGCAGGTTAAAAGTGAAATAATTGTGAAATAAGTGTGTGAATGATTAAACTGTGTTTTATTGAAGTTGTTGTGCGATTTTAAAGGAATAATAAATGTCAAATACAGTGAGTGAATAATAAAAATCTCATTTTCCACATGTTTAAGCCGTCCTATACCCATAATTTTCCGCCACTTACTTATTGGTAAACACTTGTTGGAGAGCGACATGCCGCCCCCCCCCCCCTTTCTCCACAATCTTGGTGTGACACTGACCTGTAACATATACCGAAGTCTAAAATATGCATTTTGAGGCTGTTGATATGAAAGTGGGAAGTACAGATCTTCCAGTTAAATCAGGAATAGCTTAAGTGCATTACTTGAAAGTAACACAGGAAAAGCTTACTTATGTAGGTGGAAGTAGTGTCGGCAAAAAGTTCTTGTGTGTGAAGTTGCCATGTAGAACACCAGGTGTAAAACTTTTCTCCCGAGTCTTGAACTGTGTCGGAACAAAAGTGAGGCATTCATATGACTGTTTTCATTTCTCTACACTTATACAGATGTCTGAGTTCTGCTGTGTTAACATTGCAAAGTCCTGTAGGCATGTGGAGTATTAACCAAAACTGTCATATTGGAAGCAGAATCAAACACATTTGTTACGTTACTTGATATTTTCAGGAGAAAAGGGCAATGTGGCTTCTTATTAATATAATACATTCAGAGTCACAGCAGTATTTGACCAACCATAACTGATGCTGAATGAGCATGTCGTCATATAATATGAAAGGCTTATTTCAATAGTGGTAAAAGTCCATTACCTCCACTTTTCTGTCTATAATGCTTCTGAAATTAGTGATCCAAACAAACATAAATAAACGTTGAATATTTCTGGTATCTCAACCGCAGATTTTTCAGCGCTCATTTAACTTTACGACTCTGTATCTCAAAATGAACAAAAATGGTCTTGTACCACTATTGAAATAAGCCCTTCATATGCACACACAGCACATCGATCTCGTGAGGCACAAGGCTCTCATAACGAAGTACGTACGTCGGTCAACAGATGACACTAGGAAAAGTATGTTAACTGCGCTTTTTAGTTGCTACTTGCGACTCTTAGTTGCGTTTTGTCACAGAAATCACAGTTTGACTCGGTAGCGAATAGCGTAGTATGAACTTTGCTCAACAGATGGAAGTGCTAACTGCGCTTTTTAGTTGCTACTTGCGACTCTTAGTTGCGACTTGTCACGGAAATCGCAGTTAGACTCCATAGCGTACCGCAGAGATGGGCGTAGTACGAACTTTGACCCACAGATGGCATTGTTAACCGCGCTTTCTAGTTGCTACTTGCGACTCTTAGTTGCGATTTGTCACGGAAATCGCAGTTAGACTCCATAGCGTACCGCAGAGATGGACGTAGTACGAACTTTGGCCAACAGATGCCACTGTTAACCGCGCTTTTTAGTTGCTACTTGCGACTCTTAGTTGCGACTTGTCACGGAAATCGCAGTTAGACTCCATAGCGTACCGCAGAGATGGACGTAGTACGAACTTCGGCCAACAGATGCCACTGTTAACCGCGCTTTTTAGTTGCTACTTGCGACTCTTAGTTGCGACTTGTCACTGAAATCGCAGAAAGCAGTGCTAAATTCGACCAATAGATGGCTCATGTCTTTGAATGTGAAATACTACTTGCGACTGCTAACTGTGACTGAAATCGCAGTTAGATTCTGTAAAGTTGCTACTGTGATATCTGTGACTTCTCAGTCACTGTGATTTCTAACAGATACGCGATTTCCTGCCCACCACTATTGCCCAGTCTATTAGTATCTATGGTCGAAGGGAAGACGTCAAGTCGTACATCAATTACTTAAGAATGGATGAGCGTACATTTCTGTATGTGCTCAATGAAGTGTATCCTCATATCACAAAGCACAATTTTCACTTAAGAACTGCTACATCTTCAGAAGACAGGCTCACTATAACACTCCGATTCCTTGCTACAGGAGAGGGTTATGTTAGGTTAGGTCAGGTCAAGTTAGGTCTCCAATCTTCTTAATCTATTTTTGTATTCTGGGTGCCTCACGTTGCAAAGCGCCTCATCAGCTTCAGACATCTCTATTAATTCTGTAGTTGTCGGCACACACCAATTGTATTTACTGGCAATGGTTATAAAAACACTACAGACGACAGAACGCTGCAGCGATGCTAGCGCTCCGCGTGGTAACATATCGCATTGCAGTGAACAGAAGACAAGCCATTTCTTTGATCAAATATACGGCCTCGGCCTAGATTTGATCAAATATTGGACGACATTTGTCAAAGATCCCTATTACACTATCAAATATCTTTGACAAAGATTTTGGACAAAGATTTTGGACAAAGAAATTTGATAGTGTAATACCGGCCTAAGGCCGCTTGTCTTCTGTTCACTGCAATGCGATATGTTACCACGCGGAGCGCTAGCATCGCTGCAGCGTTCTGTCGTCTGTAGTGTTTTTATAACCATTGCCGGTAAATACAATTGGTGTGTGCCGACAACTACAGAATTAGTAGAGATGTCTGAAGCTGATGAGGCGCTTTACAACGTGAGGCACCCTGAATACAAAAATAGATTAAGAAGATTGGAGACCTAACCTGACCTGACCTAACCTAACATAACCCTCTCCTGTAGCAAGGAATCGGAGTGTTATAGTGAGCCTGTCTTCTGAAGATGTAGCAGTTCTTAAGTGAAAATTGGGCTTTGTGATATGAGGATACACTTCATTGAGCACATACAGAAATGTATGCTCATCCATTCTTAAGTAATTGATGTACGACTTGACGTCTTCCACTGTAAGCTCACGTAACAAGTTTTGTTGAATGCTTTTATCGTGTCGTCGTAAAACCCACGGCTTCACCCAGATTAGATTAGTTTTTCGTTCCATAGATCCGTGCTGAGGAGATCCTCGTGGATGTGGAACATGTCGATTTTTTTAAGCTGAAATAAAAATACTAATACTATGAATAAATATAATACATCATTTGTTTCTATTAAAAATTTCGCCAATGGAGTAGAAGGAGCTGGCCAGTAGTAAGTCTTTCAGGCTCCTTTTAAACTGATCTTTATTCCTAACTAAATTTTTTGTTTCCTGGCAAATTATTGAAGATGAGTGTTCCTGAGTAGTGGACCCCTTTTTGAACTAAAGTAAGTGCTTTTAAGTCCTTGTGCAGTTCATTTTTGTTCCTGGTATTGTATGTATGAACTGAGTTGTTTGTTGGAAAAAAGAGATATTATTTACGACAAATTTTATTAAGAAGTAAATATACTGAGGTGCAGTAGTTAGTATACCCAGTTCTTTGAAGAGGTTTCTGCAGGAGGTCCGTGAATTTACTCCACAAATAATACGTATTACACGCTTTTGGACCTTGAGAACTTTTGTTTGACTTCAAGATTTACCTCAAAATATTATCCCATATGACATTATGGAATGAAAGTATGCAAGCTTTTTCATTTTTATGTTACCTATGTCTGCTAACACTCGAATTGCAAATACAGATTTGTTAAGGCGTTTCTGCAGTTCTGTGGTGTGCTCCTCCCAACTGAATTTATTATCAAGTTGTAATCCCAGGACTTTTAAGACTGTCAACCTCGTATGTATGGTTCCATTTTTTCCCCCCACTTCTTTTCCACATGTGCACACAATGCAATTGGAGTACGTAAAACTGCTGCGGTTAATAACAAGTTGTTGTCAGCCATCTTGAACTTTGACGAAAAATTTGATGACAGTGTAATACCCCTTGTAGCGCACGTCAAAGACCTTTGTCAAATATATTGGACGGAATATTGGATCACATCTTTGATCAAATCTTTGACAAAGAAATTTGATAGTGTAATACCCGCCTTAGCTCCTTGGGGTATCAAACAAAAGAGAATCCAATGTGAACTTTACAAAGCGTATAATATACGTGCCTCTCAATTTATCTTTGGCGCAGCTTTTAAGATATTGTATGTCTCTGCATAGGAACGTGTCATTACATAAGGTAGGTCATTCATATCTGAAATACCTGTGTCTTACAATAAAAAATATAAAACGAGGATGTACTTACCAAAAGAGAGAAGTTTTGCAGTTCAGATTCTTCATAGTTCGTATGGCTGAAAAGTGTCTTGTTTCTTACAATAATAAAATCAATGCGACATTAGGCCTTCGTGCCATATGACCATATCACCCCGCCGTGAAGAACAAACAGATTAGTACATTTTGTAACTAAGGTAGGTCATTCATATCAGAAATACCTGTGTCTTACAATAAAAAGTATAAAACGACCATGTACTTACCAAAAGAGAGAAGTTTTGCAGTTCAGATTCTTCATAGTTCGTATGGCTGAAAAGTGTCTTGTTTCTTACAATAATAAAATCAATGAGACATTAAGCCTTCGTGCCATTTGACCATATCACCCTGATGTGAAAAACAAGCAGATTAGTACATTTTGCAACTGAGGTAGGTCATTCATATCTGAAATAGATATGTCTACCAATAGAAAATATAAAACGAGGAAGTACTTACCAAAAGATAGAAGTTATGCAGTTGAGTATCTTAATCGTTCGTATGGCTGAAAAGTGTGTCGCTTCTTACAATAAAAAATCAATGAGACAGTAAGCCTTCCTGCCATATGACCATATCACCCTGCTGTGAAAAACAAACAGATTAGTAGATTCTGTAATTAAGGTAGGTCATTCATATCTGAAATAGCTGTGTCTTGCAATAAAAAATAATAAACGAGGAAGTACTTACCAAAAGGGATAAGTTTTGCAGTTCACATTCTTCATCGTTCATATGGCTGAAAAGTGTCTCATTTCTTACAATAATAAAATCAATGAGACATTAAGCCTTCCTGCCATATTACCATATCACCCTGCTGTGAAGAACAAACAGATTAGTACATTTTGTAATTAAGGTAGGTCATTCATATCTGAAATAGCTGTGTCTTACAATTAAATATATAAAACGAGGAAGTACTTATCAAAAGATAGAAGTTTTGCAGTTCACATTCTTCATCGTTTGTATCCCTGAAAAGTGTCTCATTTCTTACAATAAAACGATCAATGAGTCATTAATCCCTCCTGCCATATGCCGATATCACCCTGCTGTGAAGAAGCTAGGTCATACATATCTGAAATAGCTGTGTCTTACAATTAAAAATATAAATCGAGGAAGTACTTACCAAAAGACAAGTTTTGCAGTTCAGATTCTTCATAGTTCGTATGGCTGAAAAGTGTGTCGCTTCTTACAATAATAAAATCAATGAGATATTAGGCCTTCGTGCCATATGACCATATCACCCTGCTGTGGAGAGCAAACAGATTAGTACATTTTGTAACTAAGGTAGGTCATTCACATCTGAAATACCTGTGTCTTACAATAAAAAATATAAAGCGAGGATGTACTTACCAAAAGAGACAAGTTTTGCAGTTCAGATTCTTCATAGTTCGTATGGCTGAAAAGTGTGTCGCTTCTTACAATAATAAAATCAATGAGACAGTAAGCCTTCCTGCCATATGACCATATCACCCTGCTGTGAAGAACAAACAGATTAGTAGATTTTGTAATTAAGGTAGGTCATTCATATCTGAAATAGCTGTCTCTTACAATAAAAAATATAAAACAAGGAAGTACTTACCAAAAGAGAGGAGTTTTGTAGTTCAGATTCTTCATAGTTGGTATTGCTGAAAAGTGTTTTGTTTCTTACAATAATAAAATCAATGAGACCTTAGGCCTTCGTGCCATATGACCATATCACCCTGCCGTGAAGAACAAACAGATTAGTACATTTTGTAACTAAGGTAGGACACTCATATCTGAAATAGCTGTGTCTTTCAATAAAAAATATAAAACGTGGACGTAATACCAAAAAAAAAAAAAAAATGTTATGAAGTTCAGTTTCTTCACCGTTCGTATGGCTGAAAAGTGTCTCATTTCTTACACTAATATAATCAATGAGACATTAAGCCTTCCTGCCATATGACCATATCACCCTGCTGTGAAGAACAAACGGATTAGTACATTTTGTAACTGAGTTAGGTCATTCATATCTGAAATAGCTGTGTCTTACAATAAAAATATAAAACGAGGATGTACATACCAAAAGAGAGAAGTTTTGCAGTTCAGATCCTTTATCGTTTGTATGGCTGAAAAGTTTTCATTTCTTACAAAAGAATAATCATTGATACCTTAAGCCTTCGTGCCATAAGACCATATCACTGTGCTGTGAAGAACAAACAGATTAGTACACTTTGTAATTAAGATAGGTCATTCTTATCTGAAATAAAAAATATAAAACGAGAAAGTAGTTTCAAAAGATACAAGTTATGCAGTTCAGATACTTCATCGTTCGTATGGCTGTAAAGTGTCTCGTTTCTTACAATAATAAAATCAATGAGCCATTAAGCCTTCCTGCCATATGACCATATCACCCTGCTGTTAAGAACAAACAGATTAGTACATTTTGTAACTAAGGTATGTCATTCATATCTGAAATACCTGTGTCTTACAATAAGAAATATAAAACGAGGATGTACTTACCAAAAGAGAGAAGTTTTGCAGTTCAGATTCTTCATAGTTCGTACGGCTGAAAAGTGTCTCGTTTCTTACAATATTAAAATCAATGAACCATTAAGCCTTCCTGCCATATGACGATATCACCCTGCTGTGAAGAACAAACAGATTAGTACATTTTGTAATTAAGGTAGGTCATTCACATCTGAAATAGATGTCTTACAATAAAAAATATAAAACGAGGAAGTACTTACCAATAGATAGAAGTTACGCAGTTCAGTTTCTTCATCGTTCCTGTGGCTGACAAATGTCTTGTTTCTTACATTAAAAAAATCAATGAGACAGTAAGCCTTCCTGCCATATGACCATATCACCCTGCTGTGAAGAACAAACAGATAAGTACATTTTGAAATTAAGGGAGGTCATTCATATCTGAACTAGCTGTGTTTTAGAATAAAATATATAAAACGAAGATGTACTTACCAAAGGATAGAAGTTTTGCAGTTCAGATTCTTCATAGTTTGTATGGCTGCAAAGTGTCTCGTTTCTTACAATAATAAAATCAATGAGACATTAAGCCTTTGTGCCAATGACCATATCACACTGCTGTGACGAACGAACAGAATAGTAGATGTTGTAACTAAGGTATGTCATTCATATCTTAAATATCTGTGTATTACAACAAAAAATATAAAACGTGGAAGTACATACCAAAAGACAGAAGTTTTGCACTTCAGATTCTTCATAGTTCGTATGGCTGAAATGTGTCTCGTTTCTTACAATAATAAAATCAATCAGACATTAAGCCTTCCTGCCATATGTCCATGTCACCCTCCAGTGAAGAACAAACATATTAGAACATTTTGTAATTAAGGTAGGTCATTCATATCTGAAATAGCTGTGTAAACAACAAAAAATATAAAACGAGAAAGTACTTACCAAAATATAGAAGCTTAGCAGTTCATTTTCTTCATCAGTCGTATGGCTGAAAAGTGTCTCGTTTCTTACAATAATGAAATCAATGAGATATTAAGCCTTCGTGCCATTTGACCATATCACCCTGATGTGAAGAACAAGCAGATTAGTACATTTTGTAACTGAGGTAGGTCATTGATATCTGAAATAGATGTGTCTTACAATAAAAAATATAAAACGAGAAACTACTTACCAAAAGGTAGAAGTTATGCAGTACAGTTTCTTCATCGTTCGTATGGCTGAAAAGCGTCTCGTTTCTTACGATAATAAAACCAATGAGACGTTAAGCCTTCCTGTCATATGACCATATCACCCCGCTGTGAAGAACAAACAGATTTCGTCATTTTGTAATTAAGGTAGGTCATTCACAATTGAAAAAGATGTCTTACAATAAAAAAAATAAAACGAGGAAGTACTTACCAATAGATAGAAGTTACGCAGTTCAGTTTCTTCTTCGTTTGTATGGCTGAAATGTGTCTCGTTTCTTGCAATAATGAAATCAATCAGACATTAAGCCTTCTTTCCATATGACCATATCACCCTGCTGTGAAGAACAAACAGATAAGTACATTTTGTAATTAGGGTAGGTCATTCGTATCTGAAATAGATGTGTCTTGCAATAAAAAATAATAAACGAGGAAGTACTTACCAAAAGAGAGAGGATTTTAAGTTCAGATTATTCATCTTTCGTATGGCTGAAAAGTGTCTCGTTTTTTACAATAATAAAATAAATGACACATTAAGCCTTATTGCCATATGACCATATCACCGTGCTGTGAAGAACAAACAGATAAGTACATTTTGTAATTAAGGTAGGTCTTTCATTTCTGAAATAGCTGAGTCTAACAATAAAAAATATAAAACGAGGATGTACTTACCAAAATATAGAAGTTTTGCAGTTCAGATTCTTCATCGTTCGTATCGCTGAAAAGTGACTCATTGCTCACAATAATAAAATCAATGACACATTAAGCCTTCGTGCCATTTGACCAAATCACCCTGATGTGAAGAACAAACAGATTAGTACATTTTGTAACTAAGGTAGGACACTCATATCTGAAATAGCTGTGTCTTTCAATAAAAAATATAAAACGTGGACGTAATACCAAAAAAAAAAAAAAGATGTTATGCAGTTCAGTTTCTTCACCGTTCGTATGGCTGAAAAGTGTCTCATTTCTTACACTAATATAATCAATGAGACATTAAGCCTACCTCCCATATGACCATATCACCCCACTGTGAAGAACAAACAGGTTAGAACATTGAGAAATTCAGAGAAGTCAATCATATCTGAAATAGCTGTGTCTTACAATAAAAATTATAACACGAGTAATTACGAACCTAAAGAGAGAAGTTATGCAGTTCAGTTTCTTCATCGTTCCTATGGCTGACAAATGTCTTGTTTCTTACAATAAAAAAATCAATGAGACAGTAAGCCTTCCTGCCATATGACGATATCACCCTGCTGTGAAGAACAAACAGATTAGTACATTTTGAAATTAAGGGAGATCATTCATATCTGAAATAGCTGTGTCTTAGAATAAAATATATAAAACGAAGATGTACTTACCAAAAGATAGAAGTTTTGCAGTTCAGATTCTTCATAGTTTGTATGGCTGCAAAGTGTCTCGTTTCTTACAATAATAAAATCAATGAGACATTAAGCCTTCGTGACAATGATCATATCACACTGCTGTGACGAACAAACAGATTAGTAGATGTTGTAATTAAGATAGGTCATTCACATCTTAAATTGCTGTGTCTTACAATAAAAAATATATAATGAGGAAGTACTTACCAAAAGATAGAAGTTTTGCTGTTCCGATTCTTCATCATTCATATGGCTGAAATGTTTCTTGATTCATACAATAATAAAATCAATGAGACATTAAGCCTTCCTGCCATAAGACCACATCACCCTGCTGTGAAGAACAAACAGATGAGTACATTTTGTAATTAAGCTAGGTCATTCATATATGAAATAACTGTGTCTTTCAATAAAAAACATAAAACGAGGAAGTACGTACCAAAAGGGAGAATTTATGCAGTTCAGTATCTTCATCGTTCGTATGTCTGAAATACGTCTCGTTTCTAACAATTATAAACTCAATGAGACATTAATCCTTCCTGCCATATGACCATATGAACCTGCTACGTGAACAAACAGATATGTACATTTTGAAATCAAGGTAGGTCATTCATATCTGAAATAGCTGTGACTTACAGTAAAAAATATCGAACAAGAAAGTACTTAGCAAAAAATACAAGTTTTGCAGTTCAGATTCTTCACTATTCGTATGGCTGAAAAGTGTCTCGTTTCTTACAATAATAAAATCAATGAGACATTAAGCCTTCCTGCCATATGACCATGTCACCCCACTGTGAAGAACAAACAGATTAGTACATATTGTAATTAAGGTAGGTCATTCATATCTGAAATAGCTGTGTCTTACAATAAAAGTATAAAAGGATGATTTACTTACCAAAAGAGAGAAGTTTTGCAGTTCAGATTCTTCATCGTTCATATGGCTGAAGAGTGTCTCATTTCTTACAATAATAAAATCAATGAGACATTAAGCCTTCCTGCCATACTACCATATCACCCTGCTGTGAAGAACAAACAGATTAGTACATTTTGTAATTAAGGTAGGTCATTCATATCTGAAATAGCTGTGTCTTACAATTAAAAATATAAAACGAGGAAGTACTTATCAAAAGATAGAAGTTTTGCAGTTCACATTCTTCATCGTTTGTATCCCTGAAAAGTGTCTCGTTTCTTTCAATAATAAAATCAATGAGACATTAAGCCTTCCTGCCATATGACCATGTCACCCCACTGTGAAGAACAAACAGATTAGTACATATTGTAATTAAGGTAGGTCATTCATATCTGAAATAGCTGTGTCTTACAATAAAAGTATAAAAGGATGATTTACTTACCAAAAGAGAGAAGTTTTGCAGTTCAGATTCTTCATCGTTCGTATGGCTGAAAAGTGACTCGTTGCTTACAATAATAAAATCAATGAGACATTAAGCCTTCCTGCCATACTACCATATCACCCTGCTGTGAAGAACAAACAGATTAGTACATTTTGTAATTAAGGTAGGTCATTCATATCTGACATAGCTGTGTCTTACAATTAAAAATATAAAACGAGGAAGTACTTATCAAAAGATAGAAGTTTTGCAGTTCACATTCTTCATCGTTTGTATCCCTGAAAAGTGTCTCGTTTCTTACAATAAAACGATCAATGAGTCATTAATCCCTCCTGCCATATGCCGATATCACCCTGCTGTGAAGAAGCTAGGTCATACATATCTGAAATAGCTGTGTCTTACAATTAAAAATATAAAACGAGGAAGTACTTACCAAAAGAGACAAGTTTTGCAGTTCAGATTCTTCATAGTTCGTATGGCTGAAAAGTGTGTCGCTTCTTACAATAATAAAATCAATGAGATATTAGGCCTTCGTGCCATATGACCATATCACCCTGCTGTGGAGAGCAAACAGATTAGTACATTTTGTAACTAAGGTAGGTCATTCACATCTGAAATACCTGTGTCTTACAATAAAAAATATAAAGCGAGGATGTACTTACCAAAAGAGACAAGTTTTGCAGTTCAGATTCTTCATAGTTCGTATGGCTGAAAAGTGTGTCGCTTCTTACAATAATAAAATCAATGAGACAGTAAGCCTTCCTGCCATATGACCATATCACCCTGCTGTGAAGAACAAACAGATTAGTAGATTTTGTAATTAAGGTAGGTCATTCATATCTGAAATAGCTGTGTCTTACAATAAAAAATATAAAACAAGGAAGTACTTACCAAAAGAGAGGAGTTTTGTAGTTCAGATTCTTCATAGTTGGTATTGCTGAAAAGTGTTTTGTTTCTTACAATAATAAAATCAATGAGACCTTAGGCCTTCGTGCCATATGACCATATCACCCTGCTGTGAAGAACAAACAGATTAGTACATTTTGTAACTAAGGTAGGACACTCATATCTGAAATAGCTGTGTCTTTCAATAAAAAATATAAAACGTGGACGTAATACCAAAAAAAAAAATGTTATGAAGTTCAGTTTCTTCACCGTTCGTATGGCTGAAAAGTGTCTCATTTCTTACACTAATATAATCAATGAGACATTAAGCCTTCCTGCCATATGACCATATCACCCTGCTGTGAAGAACAAACAGATTAGTACATTTTGTAACTGAGTTAGGTCATTCATATCTGAAATAGCTGTGTCTTACAATAAAAATATAAAACGAGGATGTACATACCAAAAGAGAGAAGTTTTGCAGTTCAGATCCTTTATCGTTTGTATGGCTGAAAAGTTTTCGTTTCTTACAAAAGAAAAATCAATGATACCTTAAGCCTTCGTGCCATAAGACCATATCACCGTGCTGTGAAGAACAAACAGATTAGTACACTTTGTAATTAAGATAGGTCATTCATATCTGAAATAGCTGTGTCTTAGAATAAAATATATAAAACGAAGATGTACTTACCAAAAGATAGAAGTTTTGCAGTTCAGATTCTTCATAGTTTGTATGGCTGCAAAGTGGCTCGTTTCTTACAATAATAAAATCAATGAGACATTAAGCCTTCGTGCCAATGATCATATCACACTGCTGTGACGAACAAACAGATTAGTAGATGTTGTAATTAAGGTAGGTCATTCACATCTTAAATTGCTGTGTCTTACAATAAAAAATATATAATGAGGAAGTACTTACCAAAAGATAGAAGTTTTGCTGTTCCGATTCTTCATCATTCATATGGCTGAAATGTTTCTTGATTCATACAATAATAAAATAAATGAGACATTAAGCCTTCCTGCCATAAGACCACATCACCCTGCTGTGAAGAACAAACAGATGAGTACATTTTGTAATTAAGCTAGGTCATTCATATATGAAATAACTGTGTCTTTCAATATAAAACATAAAACGAGGAAGTACGTACGAAAAGGGAGAATTTATGCAGTTCAGTATCTTCATCGTTCGTATGTCTGAAATACGTCTCGTTTCTAACAATTATAAACTCAATGAGACATTAAGCCTTCCTGCCACATGACCATATCACCTGCTGTGAAGAACAAACAGATTAGTACATTTTTTAATTAACGTAGGTCATTCATATCTGAAATAGCTGCATCCAACCACAAAAAATATAGAAAGAGATAGTACTTACCAAGAAATAGAAGTTTTGCAGTTCAGATTCTTCATCGTTCGTATGGCTGAAAAGTGACTCGTTGCTTACAATAATAAAATCGATGAGCCATTACGCATTCGTGCCATTTCACCATATCACCCTGCTGTGAAGACCAAACAGATTAGTACATTTTGTAATTAAGGTAGGTCATTCACATCTGAAACACCTGTGTCTTACAATAAAAAATATAAAAGGAGAAAGTACTTACCAAAACAGAGAAGTTATGCAGTTCAGTTTCTTCATCGTTCATATGGCTGAAATGTGTCTTGATTCATACAATAATAAATGAATGAGCCATTAAGCCTTCGTGCCTTTTACCATATCACCCTGCTGTGAAGAACAAACAGATTAGTACAATTTGTAATTAAGGTAGGTCATTCACATCTGAAATAGCTATGTCTTACAATAAAAAATATAAAACGAGGAAGTACTTACCAAAAGGTAGAAGTTATGCAGTTCAGTTTCTTCATCGTTCGTATGGCTGAAAAGCGTCTCGTTTCTTAAAATAATAAAATCAATGAGACATTAAGCCATCCTGCCATATGACCATATCACCCTGCTGTGAGGAACAACTAGATTAGTACATTTTGTAATAAAGGTAGGTCGTTCTTATCTGAAATAGCTGTGTCTTACAATATAAAAAAAAAATGAGGAAGTACTTACCAAAAGAGAGATGTTATGCACTTCAGTTTCTTCATCGTTCGTATGGCTCAAAAGTGTCTCGTTTCTTACTGTAATAAAATCACTGAGACATTAAGCCTTCCTGCCATATGTCAATATCACCCTGCTGTGAAGAAGAAACAGATTAGTACATTTTGTAATTAAGGTAGGTCATTCAAATCTGAAATAGCTGTGTCTTACAATTAACGATATAAAACGAGGAAGTTCTTACCAAAGAGAGAAGTTTTTCAGTTCAGATTCTTCATCGTTCGTATGGCTGAAAAGTGTCTCGTATTTCAAAATAATAATAAACAATGAGCCATTAAGCCTTCCTGCCACATTACCAAATCACCCTGCTGTGTAGAACATACACATTAGTATATTTTGTAATTAAGGTAGGTCATTCATATCTGAAATAGCTGTAACCTACAACAGAAAATAAAAAACAGGCACGGACTTACGAATAGAGAAACGTTTTGCATTTCGGAACCTTCATCGTCTGTACTGCTGAAGATGTGTTTCGTTTTGTACAATAACAAATTCAATGATACATAAGCTTTCCTGCCATATGACCAAATCACCCTTCTGTGAAGAACAAACACATTAGTACATTTTGTATTTAAGGTAAGTCATTCATATCTGAAATAGCAGTGTCTTACAATAAAAAATATAAAACGAGGAAGTACTTACCAAAAGATAGAAGTTTTGCTGTTCAGATTCTTCATAGTTTGTATGGCTGCAAAGTGTCTCGTTTCTTACAATAATAAAATCAATGAGACATTAAGCCTTTGTGCCAATGACCATATCACACTGCTGTGACGAACAAACAGAATAGTAGATGTTGTAACTAAGGTATGTCATTCATATCTTAAATATCTGTGTATTACAACAAAAAATATAAAACGTGGAAGTACATACCAAAAGACAGAAGTTTTGCACTTCAGATTCTTCATAGTTCGTATGGCTGAAATGTGTCTCGTTTCTTACAATAATAAAATCAATCAGACATTAAGCCTTCCTGCCATATGTCCATGTCACCCTCCAGTGAAGAACAAACATATTAGAACATTTTGTAATTAAGGTAGGTCATTCATATCTGAAATAGCTGTGTAAACAACAAAAAATATAAAACGAGAAAGTACTTACCAAAATATAGAAGCTTAGCAGTTCATTTTCTTCATCAGTCGTATAGCTGAAAAGTGTCTCGTTTCTTACAATAATGAAATCAATGAGATATTAAGCCTTCGTGCCATTTGACCATATCACCCCACTGTGAAGAACAAACAGATTTCGTCATTTTGTAATTATGGTAGGTCATTCACAATTGAAAAAGATGTCTTACAATAAAAAAAATAAAACGAGGAAGTACTTACCAATAGATAGAAGTTACGCAGTTCAGTTTCTTCTTCGTTTGTATGGCTGAAATGTGTCTCGTTTCTTGCAATAATGAAATCAATCAGACATTAAGCCTTCTTTCCATATGACCATATCACCCTGCTGTGAAGAACAAACAGATAAGTACATTTTGTAATTAGGGTAGGTCATTCGTATCTGAAATAGATGTGTCTTGCAATAAAAAATAATAAACGAGGAAGTACTTACCAAAAGAGAGAGGATTTTAAGTTCAGATTATTCATCATTCGTATGGCTGAAAAGTGTCTCGTTTTTTACAATAATAAAATAAATGAGACATTAGGCCTTCTTGCCATATGACCATATCACCGTGCTGTGAAGAACAAACAGATAAGTACATTTTGTAATTAAGGTAGGTCTTTCATTTCTGAAATATCTGAGTCTAACAATAAAAAATATAAAACGAGGATGTACTTACCAAAATATAGAAGTTTTGCAGTTCAGATTCTTCATCGTTCGTATCGCTGAAAAGTGACTCATTGCTCACAATAATAAAATCAATGACACATTAAGCCTTCGTGCCATTTGACCAAATCACCCTGATGTGAAGAACAAACAGATTAGTACATTTTGTAACTAAGGTAGGACACTCATATCTGAAATATCTGTGTCTTTCAATAAAAAATATAAAACGTGGACGTAATACCAAAAAAAAAAAAAAAAAGATGTTATGCAGTTCAGTTTCTTCACCGTTGGTATGGCTGAAAAGTGTCTCATTTCTTACACTAATATAATCAATGAGACATTAAGCCTACCTCCCATATGACCATATCACCCCACTGTGAAGAACAAACAGGTTAGAACATTGAGAAATTCAGAGAAGTCAATCATATCTGAAATAGCTGTGTCTTACAATAAAAATTATAACACGATTAATTACGAACCTAAAGAGAGAAGTTATGCAGTTCAGTTTCTTCATCGTTCCTATGGCTGACAAATGTCTTGTTTCTTACAATAAAAAAATCGATGAGACAGTAAGCCTTCCTGCCATATGACGATATCACCCTGCTGTGAAGAACAAACAGATTAGTACATTTTGAAATTAAGGGAGGTCATTCATATCTGAAATAGCTGTGTCTTGGAATAAAATATAAAAATCGAAGATGTACTTACCAAAAGATATAAGTTTTGCAGTTCAGATTCTTCATAGTTTGTATGGCTGCAAAGTGTCTCGTTTCTTACAATAATAAAATCAATGAGACATTAAGCCTTCGTGCCAATGATCATATCACACTGCTGTGACGAACAAACAGATTAGTAGATGTTGTAATTAAGGTAGGTCATTCACATCTTAAATTGCTGTGTCTTACAATAAAAAATATATAATGAGGAAGTACTTACCAAAAGATAGAAGTTTTGCTGTTCAGATTCTTCATCATTCATATGGCTGAAATGTTTCTTGATTCATACAATAATAAAATCAATGAGACATTAAGCCTTCCTGCCATAAGACCACATCACCCTGCTGTGAAGAACAAACAGATGAGTACATTTTGTAATTAAGCTAGGTCATTCATATATGAAATAACTGTGTCTTTCAATAAAAAACATAAAACGAGGAAGTACGTACCAAAAGGGAGAATTTATGCAGTTCAGTATCTTCATCGTTCGTATGTCTGAAATACGTCTCGTTTCTAACAATTATAAACTCAATGAGACATTAATCCTTCCTGCCATATGACCATATGAACCTGCTACGTGAACAAACAGAAATGTACATTTTGAAATCAAGGTAGGTCATTCATAACTGAAATAGCTGTGACTTACAGTAAAAAATATCGAACAAGAAAGTACTTAGCAAAAAATACAAGTTTTGCAGTTCAGATTCTTCACTATTCGTATGGCTGAAAAGTGTCTCGTTCTTACAATAATAAAATCAATGAGACATTAAGCCTTCCTGCCATATGACCATGTCACCCCACTGTGAAGAACAAACAGATTAGTACATATTGTAATTAAGGTAGGTCATTCATATCTGAAATAGCTGTGTCTTACAATAAAAGTATAAAAGGATGATTTACTTACCAAAAGAGAGAAGTTTTGCAGTTCAGATTCTTCATCGTTCGTATGGCTGAAAAGTGACTCGTTGCTTACAATAATAAAATCAATGAGACATTAAGCCTTCCTGCCACATGACCATATCACCTGCTGTGAAGAACAAACAGATTAGTACATTTTTTAGTTAACGTAGGTCATTCATATCTGAAATAGCTGCGTCCAACCATAAAAAATATAGAAAGAGACAGTACTTACCAAGAAATAGAAGTTTTGCAGTTCAGATTCTTCATCGTTCGTATGGCTGAAAAGTGACTCGTTGCTTACAATAATAAAATCAATGAGCCATTACGCATTCGTGCCATTTCACCATATCACCCTGCTGTGAAGACCAAACAGATTAGTACATTTTGTAATTAAGGTAGGTCATTCACATCTGAAACACCTGTGTCTTACAATAAAAAATATAAAACGAGAAAGTACTTACCAAAACAGAGAAGTTATGCAGTTCAGTTTCTTCATCGTTCATATGGCTGAAATGTGTCTTGATTCATACAATAATAAAATGAATGAGCCATTAAGCCTTCGTGCCTTTTACCATATCACCCTGCTGTGAAGAACAAACAGATTAGTACAATTTGTAATTAAGGTAGGTCATTCACATCTGAAATAGCTATGTCTTACAATAAAAAATGTAAAACGAGGAAGTACTTACCAAAAGATAGAAGTTTTGCAGTTCAGTTTCTTCATCGTTTGTATGGTTGAAAAGTGTCTTGTTTCATACAATAATAAATTCAATGAGACATGAAGCCTTCCTGCCATATGACCATGTCACCCTGCTCTGAAGAACAGACAGATTAGTACCTTTTGCAATTAAAGTAGGTCATTGTAATCTGTAATAGATCTGTCTTACAATAAAAAATAAAAACGAGGTAGTACTTACCAAAAGAGAGATGTTATGCAGTTGAGATTCTTAATCGTTCATATGGCTGAAAAGTGTGTTGTTTCTTACAATAATAAAATCAATGAGACATTAAGCCATCCTGCCATATGACCATATCACCCTGCTGTGAGGAACAAATAGATTAGTACATTTTGTAATTAAGGTAGGTCATTCTTATCTGAAATAGATGTGTCTTACAATAAAAAATATAAAACGAGGAAGTACTTACCAAAAGGTAGAAGTTATGCAGTTCAGTTTCTTCATCGTTCGTATGGCTGAAAAGCGTCTCGTTTCTTACAATAATAAAATCAATGAGACATTAAGCCATCCTGCCATATGACCATATCACCCTGCTGTGAGGAACAACTAGATTAGTACATTTTGTAATAAAGGTAGGTCGTTCTTATCTGAAATAGCTGTGTCTTACAATATAAAAAAAAAATGAGGAAGTACTTACCAAAAGAGAGATGTTATGCACTTCAGTTTCTTCATCGTTCGTATGGCTCAAAAGTGTCTCGTTTCTTACTGTAATAAAATCACTGAGACATTAAGCCTTCCTGCCATATGTCAATATCACCCTGCTGTGAAGAAGAAACAGATTAGTACATTTTGTAATTAAGGTAGGTCATTCAAATCTGAAATAGCTGTGTCTTACAATTAACGATATAAAACGAGGAAGTTCTTACCAAAGAGAGAAGTTTTTCAGTTCAGATTCTTCATCGTTCGTATGGCTGAAAAGTGTCTCGTTTTTCACAATAATAATAAACAATGAGCCATTAAGCCTTCCTGCCACATTACCAAATCACCCTGCTGTGTAGAACATACACATTAGTATATTTTGTAATTAAGGTAAGTCATTCATATCTGAAATAGCTGTAACCTACAACAGAAAATAAAAAACAGGCACGGACTTACGAATAGAGAAACGTTTTGCATTTCGGAACCTTCATCGTCTGTACTGCTGAAGATGTGTTTCGTTTTGTACAATAACAAATTCAATGATACATAAGCTTTCCTGCCATATGACCAAATCACCCTTCTGTGAAGAACAAACAGATTAGTACATTTTGTATTTAAGGTAAGTCATTCATATCTGAAATAGCAGTGTCTTACAATAAAAAATATAAAACGAGGAAGTACTTACCAAAAGATAGAAGTTTTGCAGTTCACATTCTTCATCGTCCGTATGGCTGAAAAGTGTCTCGATTCTTACAATAATAAAATCAATGAGACATTAAGAATTCCTGCCATATGACCATATCACCCTGCTGTGAAAACAAACAGATTAGTACATTTTGTAATTAAGGTACATCACTCATATCTGAAATAGATGTGTCTTGCAATATAAAGTAATAAACAAGGAAGTACTTACGAAAAGAGAGAAGTTTTGCAGTTCAGATTCTTCATCGTTCATATGGTTGAAAAGTGTCTCGTTTCTTCTAATAATAAAATCAAAGAGGCATTAAGCCATCCTGCCATATGACCATATCACCCGGCTGTGAAGAACAAACAGATTAGTACATTTTCTAATCAAGGTAGGTCATTCATGTCTGAAGTAGCTGTATCTTACAATAAAAAATAATAAACGAGGAAGTACTTACCAAAAGAGAGAAGATTTTAAGTTCAGTTTTATCAACGTTCGTATGGCTAAAAAGTGTCTCGTTTCATACACTAATAAAATCAATGAGACATTAAGCCTTCCTGCCAGATGACCATATCACCCTGCTGTGAAGAACAAACAGATTAGTACATTTTGTAATTAAGGTAGGTCATTCATATCTGAAATATCAGTGTCTTACAATAAAAAATAATAACCCAGGAAGTACTTACCAAAAGAGAGAAGATTTTCAGTTCAGATTCTTCATCGTTCGTATGGCTGAAAAGTGTCTCATTTCTTACAATAATAAAATCAATGAGACATTAAGCCATCCTGCCATACGACCATATCATTCTGCTGTGAATAACAAACAGGTTAGTACATTTTCTAATCAAGGTAGGTCATTCATATCTGTAATAGCTGTGTCTTGCAGTAAAAAATAATAAACGAGGTAGTACTTACCAAAAGAGAGAAGTTTTGCAGTTCAGATTCTTCATCGTTCATTTGGTTGAAAAGTGTTTCGTTTCTTACAATAATAAAATCAAGGAGACATTAAGCCTTCCTGCCATATGACCATATCTCCCTGCTGTGAAGAACAAACAGATTACTACATTTTGTAATTAAGGTAGGTCAATCATATCTGACATATCAGTGTCTTACAATAAAAAGTATAAAACGAGGAAGTACTTACCAAAAGGGATAAGTTTTGAAGTTCACATTCTTCAATTGTCGTATGGCTGAAAAGTGTCTCATTTCTTACAATAATAAAAACAATGAGACATTGTGCCATCCTGTAATACGACTGTGTCACCCTGCTGTGACGAGCAAAGATGTTAGTACATATTCTAATCAAGGTAGATCATTCATATCTGAAATAGCTGTGTCTTGCAATAAAAAATAATATACGAGGAAGTACTTACCAAAAGATAGAAGTTTTGCAGTTCAGATTCTTCATCGTTCATATGGTTGAAAAGTGACTCGTTTCATACAATAATAAAATCAGTGAGACATTAAGCTATCCTGCCATATGACCATATCACCCGGCTGTGAAGAACAAACAGATTAGTACATTTTGTGATTAAGGTAGGTCATTCATATCTGAAATACCTGTGTCCTGCAATAAAAAATAATATACGGCGAAGTACTTACCAAAAAAGTGAAGTATTGCAGTTCAGTTTCTTCATCGTTCGTATTGCTGAAATGTGTTTCCTTTCTTACAATAATAAAATCAATGAGACATTAAGCCTTCCTGCCATATGACCATATCACCCTGCTGTGAAGAACAAACAGATTACTACATTTGTAACTAAGGTAGGTCACTCATATCTGAAATAGCTGTGTCTTGCAATAAAAAATAATAAACGAGGAAGTACTTACCAAAAGAGTGAAATTTGCAGAACAGTTTCTTCATCGTTCGTATGGCTGAAAAGTGTCTCCTTTCTTACAATAATAAAATCAATGAGACATTAAGCCTTCCTGCCATATGACCATATCACCCTGCTGTGAGGAACAAACAGATTAGAATATTTTGTAATTAAGGTAGGTCATTCATATCTGAAAGAGCTGTGCCTTGCAATAAAAAATAATACACGAGGAAGTACTTACCAAAAGAGTGAAATTTGCAGAACAGTTTCTTCATCGTTCGTATGGCTGAAAAGTGTTTTGTTTCTTACAATAATAAAATCAATGAGACATTAAGCCTTCCTGCCATGTGACTATATCACCCTGCTGTGAAGAACAAACAGATTAGTAGATTTTGTGATTAAGGTAGGTCTTTCAAATATGAAATAGCTGTGTCTTGCAATAAAAAATAATAAACGACGAAGTACTTACCAAAAGAGTGAAGTTTTGCAGTTCAGTTTCTTCATTGTTCGTATGGCTGAAAAGTGTTTTGTTTCTTACAATAATAAAATTAATGAGACATTAAGCTTTCCTGCCATATGACCATATCACCCTGCTGTGAAGAACAAACAGATTAGTACATTTTGTAATTAAGGTAGGTCATTCATATCTGAAATAGATGTGTCTAACAATAAAAAAAATGAACGAGGAAGTATTTACCAAAAGAGGGAAGATTTTCAGTTCACATTCTTCATCGTTCGTATGGCTGAAAATTAGCTCATTTCTTACAATAATAAAATCAATGAGACATTATGCCTTCCTGCCATATAACCATATCACCCAGCTGTGAAGAACAAACCGATTAGTACATTTTGTAATTAAGGTAGGTCATTCATATCTGAAATAGCTGTGTCTTGCAATAAAAAATAATAAATGAGGAAGTATTTACCAAAAGACACAAGATTTTCAGTTCGGTTTCTTAATCGTTCGTATTGCTGAAATGTGTCTCCTTTCTTACAATAATAAAATCAATGAGACATTAAGCCTTCCTGCCATATGACCATATCACCCTGCTGTGAAGAACAAACAGATTAGTACATTTTGTAATTAAGGTAGGTCATTCATATCTGAAATAGCTGTGTCTTGCAATAAAAAATAATACACGAGGAAGTACTTACCAAAAGAGTGAAATTTGCAGAACAGTTTCTTCATCGTTCGTATGGCTGAAAAGTGTTTTGTTTCTTACAATAATAAAATCAATGAGACATTAAGCCTTCCTGCCATGTGACTATATCACCCTGCTGTGAAGAACAAACAGATTAGTAGATTTTGTGATTAAGGTAGGTCTTTCAAATATGAAATAGCTGTGTCTTGCAATAAAAATTATAAACGACGAAGTACTTACCAAAAGAGTGAAGTTTTGCAGTTCAGTTTCTTCATTGTTCGTATGGCTGAAAAGTGTTTTGTTTCTTACAATAATAAAATTAATGAGACATTAAGCTTTCCTGCCATATGACCATATCACCCTGCTGTGAAGAACAAACAGATTAGTACATTTTGTAATTAAGGTAGGTCATTCATATCTGAAATAGATGTGTCTAACAATAAAAAAAATGAACGAGGAAGTATTTACCAAAAGAGAGAAGATTTTCAGTTCACATTCTTCATCGTTCGTATGGCTGAAAATTAGCTCATTTCTTACAATAATAAAATCAATGAGACATTATGCCTTCCTGCCATATAACCATATCACCCAGCTGTGAAGAACAAACCGATTAGTACATTTTGGAATTAAGGTAGGTCATTCATATCTGAAATAGCTGTGTCTTGCAATAAAAAATAATAAATGAGGAAGTATTTACCAAAAGACACAAGATTTTCAGTTCAGTTTCTTCATCGTTCGTATTGCTGAAATGTGTCTCCTTTCTTACAATAATAAAATCAATGAGACATTAAGCCTTCCTGCCATATGACCATATCACCCTGCTGTGAAGAACAAACAGATTACTACATTTTCTAACTAAGGTAGGTCACTCATATCTGAAATAGCTGTGTATTGCAATAAAAAATAATAAACGAGGAAGTACTTACCAAAAGAGTGAAAGTTGCAGAACAGTTTCTTCATCGTTCGTATGGCTGAAAAGTGTTTTGTTTCTTACAATAATAAAATCAAAGAGACATTAAGCCTTCCTGACATATGACCATATCACCCAGCTGTGAAGAAGAAACAGATTAGTACATTTTGTAATAAAGGTAGGTCATTCATATCTGAAATAGCTGTGTCTTGCAATAAAAAATAATAAATGAGGAAGTATTTACCAAAAGACACAAGATTTTCAGTTCAGTTACTTCATCGTTCGTATTGCTGAAATGTGTCTCCTTCTTACAGTAATAAAATCAATGAGACATTAAGCCTTCCTGCCATATGACCATATCACCCTGCTGTGAAGAACAAACAGATTAGTACATTTTGTAATTAAGGTAGGTCATTCATATCTGAAATAGCTGTGTCTTGCAATAAAAAATAATAAACGAGGAAGTACTTACCAAAGGAGAGAAGATTTTCAGTTCAGATTCTTCATCGTTCGTATGGCTGAAAATTAGCTCATTTCTTACAATGATAAACTCAATGAGACATTATGCCTTCCTGCCATATAACCATATCACCCTGCTGTGAAAAACAAACAGATTAGTACATTTTGTAATTAAGGTAGGTCATTCATATCTGAAATAGATGTGTGTTACAATAAAAAATAATAAACGAGGAAGTACTTACCAAAAGAGAGAAGATTTTCAGTTCAGATTCTTCATCGTTCGTATGGCTGAAAATTAGCTCATTTCTTACAATAATAAAATCAATGAGACATTATGCCTTCCTGCCATATAACCATATCACCCTGCTGTGAAGAACAAACAGATTAGTACATTTTGTAATAAAGGTAGGTCATTCATATCTGAAATAGCTGTGTCTTGCAATAAAAAATAATAAACGGCGAAGTACTTACCAAAAGAGTGAAGTTTTGCAGTTCAGTTTCTTCATCGTTCGTATTGCTGAAATGTGTTTCCTTTCTTACAATAATAAAATCAATGAGACATTAAGCCTTCCTGCCATATGACCATATCACCCTGCTGTGAAGAACAAACAGATTACTACATTTTCTAACTAAGGTAGGTCACTCATATCTGAAATAGCTGTGTCTTGCAATAAAAAATAATAAACGAGGAAGTACTTACCAAAAGAGTGAAAGTTGCAGAACAGTTTCTTCATCGTTCGTATGGCTGAAAAGTGTTTTGTTTCTTACAATAATAAAATCAAAGAGACATTAAGCCTTCCTGACATATGACCATATCACCCAGCTGTGAAGAAGAAACAGATTAGTACATTTTGTAATAAAGGTAGGTCATTCATATCTGAAATAGCTGTGTCTTGCAATAAAAAATAAAAAATGAGGAAGTATTTACCAAAAGACACAAGATGTTCAGTTCAGTTACTTCATCGTTCGTATTGCTGAAATGTGTCTCCTTCTTACAGTAATAAAATCAATGAGATATTAAGCCTTCCTGACATATGACCATATCACCCTGCTGCGAAGAACAAACAGATTAGTACATTTTGTAATTAAGGTAGATCATTCATATCTGAAATAGCTGTGTCTTGCAATAAAAAATAATACACGAGGAAGTACTTACCAAAAGAGTGAAATTTGCAGAACAGTTTCTTCATCGTTCGTATGGCTGAAAAGTGTTTTGTTTCTTACAATAATAAAATCAGTGAGACATTAAGCCTTCCTGCCATATGACCATATCACCCTGCTGTGAAGAACAAACAGATTAGTACATTTTGTGAATAAGGTAGGTAATTCATATATGAAATAGCTGTGTCTTGCAATAAAAAATAATAAACGAGGAAGTACTTACCAAAAGACAGAAGATTTTCTGTTCAGTTTCTTCATCGTTCGTATTGCTGAAATGTGTCTCCTTTCTTACAATAATAAAATCAATGAGACATTAAGCCTTCCTTCCATATGACCATATCACCCTGCTGTGAGGAACAAACAGATTAGAACATTTATAATTAAGGTAGGTCATTCATATCTGAAATAGCTGTGTCTTGCAATAAAAAATTATACACGAGGAAGTACTTACCAGAAGAGTGAAATTTGCAGAACGGTTTCTTCATCGTTCGTATGGCTGAAAAGTATTTTGTTTCTTACAATAATAAAATCAATGAGACATTAAGCCTTCCTGATATATGACCAAATCACCCTGCTGCGAAGAACAAACAGATTAGTACATTTTGTAATTAAGGTAGATCATTCATATCTGAAATAGCTGTGTCTTGCAATAAAAAATAATACACGAGGAAGTACTTACCAAAAGAGTGAAATTTGCAGAACGGTTTCTTCATCGTTCGTATGGCTGAAAAGTGTTTTGTTTCTTACAATAATAAAATCAATGAGACATTAAGCCTTCCTGCCATATGACTATATCACCCTGCTGTGAAGAACAAACAGATTAGTACATTTTGTGATTAAGGTAGGTCATTCATATATGAAATAGCTGTGTCTTGCAATAAAAAATAATAAACGACGAAGTACTTACCAAAAGAGTGAAGTTTAGCAGTTCAGTTTCTTCATTGTTCATATGGCTGATTAGGGTTTTGTTTCTTACAATAATAAAATCAATGAGACATTAAGCCTTCCTGGCATATGGCGATATCACCCTGCTGTGAAGAACAAACAGATTAGTACATTTTGTGATTAAGGTAGGTCATTCATATATGAAATAGCTGAGACTTGCAATAAAAAATAATAAACGAGGAAGTACTTACCAAAAGACAGAAGATTTTCAATTCAGTTTCTTCATCGCTCGTATTGCTGAAATGTGTCTCCTTTCTTACAATAATAAAATCAATGAGACATTAAGCCTTCCTGCCATATGACCATATCACCCTGCTGTGAAGAACAAACAGATTAGTACATTTTGTAATTAAGGTAGGTCACTCATATCTGAAATAGATGTGTGTAACAATAAAAAATAATAAACGAGGAGGTACTTACCAAAAGATAGAAGATTTTCAGTTCAGATTCTTCATCGTTTGTATGGCTAGAAATTAGCTCATTTCTTACAATAATAAAATAAATGAGACATTATGCCTTCCTGCCATATGACCATATCACCCTGCTGTGAAGAACAAACAGATTAGTACATTTTGTAATTAAGGTCGGTCACTCATATCTGAAATAGCTGTGTCTTGCAATAAAAAATAATAAACGAGGTAGTGCTTACCAAAGAGTGAAATTTGCAGAACAGTTTCTTCATTGTTCGTATGGCTGAAAAGTGTTTTGTTTCTTACAATAATAAAATCAATGAGACATTGAGCCTTCCTGACATATGACCATATCACCCTGCTGTGAAGAACAAACAGATTAGTACATTTTATAATTAAGGTAGGTCATTCATATCTGAAATAGCTGTGTCTTGCAATAAAAAATAATAAACGAGGAAGTACTTACCAACAGACAGAAGTTGTTTCAGTTCAGTTTCTTCATCGTTTGTATTGCTGAAATGTGTCTCCTTTCTTACAATAATAAAATTAATGAGACATTAAGTCTTCCTGCCATATGACCATATCACCCTGCTGTGAAGAACAAACAGATTAGTACATTTTGTAATTAAGGTAGGTCATTCATAGCTGAAATAGATGTGTCTAACAATAAAAAAAAATGAACGAGGAAGTACTTACCAAAAGAGAGAAGATTTTCAGTTCAGATTCTTCATCATTCGTATGGCTGAAAATTAGCTCATTTCTTACAATAATAAAATCAATGAGACATTATGCCTACCTGCCATATAACCATATCACCCTGCTGTGAAGAACAAACAGATTAGTACATTTTGTAATGAAGGTAGGTCATTCGCATCTGAAATAGCTGTGTCTTGCAATAAAAAATAATAAACGACGAAGTACTTACCAAAAGAGTGAAGTTTTGCAGTTCAGTTTCTTCATCGCTCGTATTGCTGAAATGTGTCTCCTTTCTTACAATAATAAAATCAATGAGACATTAAGCCTTCCTGCCATATGACCATATCACCCTGCTGTGAAGAACAAACCGATTAGTACATTTTGTAATTAAGGTAGGTCATTCATATCTGAAATAGCTGTGTCTTGCAATAAAAAATAATAAATGAGGAAGTATTTACCAAAAGACACAAGATTTTCAGTTCAGTTTCTTCATCGTTCGTATTGCTGAAATGTGTCTCCTTTCTTACAATAATAAAATCAATGAGACATTAAGCCTTCCTGCCATATGACCATATCACCCTGCTGTGAAGAACAAACAGATTACTACATTTTCTAACTAAGGTAGGTCACTCATATCTGAAATAGCTGTGTATTGCAATAAAAAATAATAAACGAGGAAGTACTTACCAAAAGAGTGAAAGTTGCAGAACAGTTTCTTCATCGTTCGTATGGCTGAAAAGTGTTTTGTTTCTTACAATAATAAAATCAAAGAGACATTAAGCCTTCCTGACATATGACCATATCACCCAGCTGTGAAGAAGAAACAGATTAGTACATTTTGTAATAAAGGTAGGTCATTCATATCTGAAATAGCTGTGTCTTGCAATAAAAAATAATAAATGAGGAAGTATTTACCAAAAGACACAAGATTTTCAGTTCAGTTACTTCATCGTTCGTATTGCTGAAATGTGTCTCCTTCTTACAGTAATAAAATCAATGAGACATTAAGCCTTCCTGCCATATGACCATATCACCCTGCTGTGAAGAACAAACAGATTAGTACATTTTGTAATTAAGGTAGGTCATTCATATCTGAAATAGCTGTGTCTTGCAATAAAAAATAATAAACGAGGAAGTACTTACCAAAGGAGAGAAGATTTTCAGTTCAGATTCTTCATCGTTCGTATGGCTGAAAATTAGCTCATTTCTTACAATGATAAACTCAATGAGACATTATGCCTTCCTGCCATATAACCATATCACCCTGCTGTGAAAAACAAACAGATTAGTACATTTTGTAATTAAGGTAGGTCATTCATATCTGAAATAGATGTGTGTTACAATAAAAAATAATAAACGAGGAAGTACTTACCAAAAGAGAGAAGATTTTCAGTTCAGATTCTTCATCGTTCGTATGGCTGAAAATTAGCTCATTTCTTACAATAATAAAATCAATGAGACATTATGCCTTCCTGCCATATAACCATATCACCCTGCTGTGAAGAACAAACAGATTAGTACATTTTGTAATAAAGGTAGGTCATTCATATCTGAAATAGCTGTGTCTTGCAATAAAAAATAATAAACGGCGAAGTACTTACCAAAAGAGTGAAGTTTTGCAGTTCAGTTTCTTCATCGTTCGTATTGCTGAAATGTGTTTCCTTTCTTACAATAATAAAATCAATGAGACATTAAGCCTTCCTGCCATATGACCATATCACCCTGCTGTGAAGAACAAACAGATTACTACATTTTCTAACTAAGGTAGGTCACTCATATCTGAAATAGCTGTGTCTTGCAATAAAAAATAATAAACGAGGAAGTACTTACCAAAAGAGTGAAAGTTGCAGAACAGTTTCTTCATCGTTCGTATGGCTGAAAAGTGTTTTGTTTCTTACAATAATAAAATCAAAGAGACATTAAGCCTTCCTGACATATGACCATATCACCCAGCTGTGAAGAAGAAACAGATTAGTACATTTTGTAATAAAGGTAGGTCATTCATATCTGAAATAGCTGTGTCTTGCAATAAAAAATAAAAAATGAGGAAGTATTTACCAAAAGACACAAGATGTTCAGTTCAGTTACTTCATCGTTCGTATTGCTGAAATGTGTCTCCTTCTTACAGTAATAAAATCAATGAGATATTAAGCCTTCCTGACATATGACCATATCACCCTGCTGCGAAGAACAAACAGATTAGTACATTTTGTAATTAAGGTAGATCATTCATATCTGAAATAGCTGTGTCTTGCAATAAAAAATAATACACGAGGAAGTACTTACCAAAAGAGTGAAATTTGCAGAACAGTTTCTTCATCGTTCGTATGGCTGAAAAGTGTTTTGTTTCTTACAATAATAAAATCAGTGAGACATTAAGCCTTCCTGCCATATGACCATATCACCCTGCTGTGAAGAACAAACAGATTAGTACATTTTGTGAATAAGGTAGGTAATTCATATATGAAATAGCTGTGTCTTGCAATAAAAAATAATAAACGAGGAAGTACTTACCAAAAGACAGAAGATTTTCTGTTCAGTTTCTTCATCGTTCGTATTGCTGAAATGTGTCTCCTTTCTTACAATAATAAAATCAATGAGACATTAAGCCTTCCTTCCATATGACCATATCACCCTGCTGTGAGGAACAAACAGATTAGAACATTTATAATTAAGGTAGGTCATTCATATCTGAAATAGCTGTGTCTTGCAATAAAAAATTATACACGAGGAAGTACTTACCAGAAGAGTGAAATTTGCAGAACGGTTTCTTCATCGTTCGTATGGCTGAAAAGTATTTTGTTTCTTACAATAATAAAATCAATGAGACATTAAGCCTTCCTGATATATGACCAAATCACCCTGCTGCGAAGAACAAACAGATTAGTACATTTTGTAATTAAGGTAGATCATTCATATCTGAAATAGCTGTGTCTTGCAATAAAAAATAATACACGAGGAAGTACTTACCAAAAGAGTGAAATTTGCAGAACGGTTTCTTCATCGTTCGTATGGCTGAAAAGTGTTTTGTTTCTTACAATAATAAAATCAATGAGACATTAAGCCTTCCTGCCATATGACTATATCACCCTGCTGTGAAGAACAAACAGATTAGTACATTTTGTGATTAAGGTAGGTCATTCATATATGAAATAGCTGTGTCTTGCAATAAAAAATAATAAACGACGAAGTACTTACCAAAAGAGTGAAGTTTAGCAGTTCAGTTTCTTCATTGTTCATATGGCTGGTTAGGGTTTTGTTTCTTACAATAATAAAATCAATGAGACATTAAGCCTTCCTGGCACATGGCGATATCACCCTGCTGTGAAGAACAAACAGATTAGTACATTTTGTGATTAAGGTAGGTCATTCATATATGAAATAGCTGAGACTTGCAATAAAAAATAATAAACGAGGAAGTACTTACCAAAAGACAGAAGATTTTCAATTCAGTTTCTTCATCGCTCGTATTGCTGAAATGTGTCTCCTTTCTTACAATAATAAAATCAATGAGACATTAAGCCTTCCTGCCATATGACCATATCACCCTGCTGTGAAGAACAAACAGATTAGTACATTTTGTAATTAAGGTAGGTCACTCATATCTGAAATAGATGTGTGTAACAATAAAAAATAATAAACGAGGAGGTACTTACCAAAAGATAGAAGATTTTCAGTTCAGATTCTTCATCGTTTGTATGGCTAGAAATTAGCTCATTTCTTACAATAATAAAATAAATGAGACATTATGCCTTCCTGCCATATGACCATATCACCCTGCTGTGAAGAACAAACAGATTAGTACATTTTGTAATTAAGGTCGGTCACTCATATCTGAAATAGCTGTGTCTTGCAATAAAAAATAATAAACGAGGTAGTGCTTACCAAAGAGTGAAATTTGCAGAACAGTTTCTTCATTGTTCGTATGGCTGAAAAGTGTTTTGTTTCTTACAATAATAAAATCAATGAGACATTGAGCCTTCCTGACATATGACCATATCACCCTGCTGTGAAGAACAAACAGATTAGTACATTTTATAATTAAGGTAGGTCATTCATATCTGAAATAGCTGTGTCTTGCAATAAAAAATAATAAACGAGGAAGTACTTACCAACAGACAGAAGTTGTTTCAGTTCAGTTTCTTCATCGTTTGTATTGCTGAAATGTGTCTCCTTTCTTACAATAATAAAATTAATGAGACATTAAGTCTTCCTGCCATATGACCATATCACCCTGCTGTGAAGAACAAACAGATTAGTACATTTTGTAATTAAGGTAGGTCATTCATAGCTGAAATAGATGTGTCTAACAATAAAAAAAATGAACGAGGAAGTACTTACCAAAAGAGAGAAGATTTTCAGTTCAGATTCTTCATCATTCGTATGGCTGAAAATTAGCTCATTTCTTACAATAATAAAATCAATGAGACATTATGCCTACCTGCCATATAACCATATCACCCTGCTGTGAAGAACAAACAGATTAGTACATTTTGTAATGAAGGTAGGTCATTCGCATCTGAAATAGCTGTGTCTTGCAATAAAAAATAATAAACGACGAAGTACTTACCAAAAGAGTGAAGTTTTGCAGTTCAGTTTCTTCATCGTTCGTATTGCTGAAATGTGTGTCCTTTCTTACAATAATAAAATCAATGAGACATTAAGCCTTCCTGTCATATGACCATATCACCATGCTGTGAAGAGTAAACAGATTAGTACATTTTGTGATTAAGGTAGGTCATTCATATCTGAAATAGCTGTGTCTTGCAGTAAAAGATAATAAACGAGTAAGTACTTACCAAAAGAGAGATAGTATTGCAGTTCACATTATTCATCGTTCGTATTGCTGAAATGTGTCTCCTTTCTTACAGTAATAAAATCAATGAGACATTAAGCCTTCCTGCCATATGACCATATCACCCTGTTGTGAAGAACAAGCAGATTAGTACATTTTCTAACTAAGGTATGTCATTCATATCTGTAATAGCTGTGTCTTGCAATAAAACATAATAAACGAGGAAGTACTTACCAAAAGAGTGAAATTTGCAGAACAGTTTCTTCATCATTCGATTGGTTGAAAAGTGTTTTGTTTCTTACAATAATAAAATCAATGAGACATTAAGCCTTCCTGCCATATGACCATATCACCCTGCTGTGAAGAACAAACGGATTAGTACATTTTGTGATTAAGGTGGGTCATTCATATATGAAATAGCTGTGTCTTGCAATAAAAAATAATAAATGAGGAAGTATTTACCAAAAGACACAAGATTCTCAGTTCAGTTTCTTCATCGTTCGTATTGCTGAAATGTGTCTCCTTTCTTACAATAATAAAATTAACGAGACATTAAGCCTTCCTGCTATATGACCATATCACCCTGCTGTGAAGAACAAACAGATTAGTACATTTTGTAATTAAGGTAGGTCATTCATATCTGAAATAGATGTGTCTAACAATAAAAAAATGAATGAGGAAGTACTTACCAAAAGAGAGAAGATTTTCAGTTCACATTCTTCATCGTTCGTATGGCTGAAAATTAGCTCATTTCTTACAATAATAAAATCAATGAGACATTATGCCTTCCTGCCATATAACCATATCACCCAGCTGTGAAGAACAAACAGATTAGTACATTTTGTAATTAAGGTAGGTCATTCATATCTGAAATAGCTGTGTCTTGCAATAAAAAATAATAAATGAGGAAGTATTTACCAAAAGACACAAGATTTTCAGTTCAGTTTCTTCATCATTCGTATTGCTGATATGTGTCTCCTTTCTTACAATAATAAAGTCAATGTCTCATTGCCTTCCTGACATATGACCAAATCACCCTGCTGCGAAGAACAAACAGATTAGTACATTTTGTAATTAAGGTAGGTCATTCATATCTGATATAGCTGTGTCTTGCAATAAAAAATAATACACAAGGAAGTACTTACCAAAAGAGTGAAATTTGCAGAACAGTTTCTTCATCATTCGTATGGCTGAAAAGTGTTTTGTTCTTACAATAATAAAATCAATGAGACATTAAGCCTTCCTGCCATATGCCTATATCACCCTGCTGTGAAGAACAAACAGATTAGTAGATTTTGTGATTAAGGTAGGTCAACCATATATGAAATAGCTGTGACTTGCAATAAAAAATAATAAATTACGAAGTACTTACCAAAAGAGCGAAGTTTTGCAGTTCAGTTTCTTCATTGTTCGTATGGCTGAAAAGTGTTTTGTTTCTTACAATAATAAAATCAATGAGACATTAAGCCTTCCTGCCATATGACCATATCACCCTGCTGTGAAGAACAAACAGATTAGTACATTTTGTGATTAACGTAGGTCATTCATATATGAAATAGCTGAGTCTTGCAATAAAAAATAATAAAAGAGGAAGTACTTACCAAAAGACAGAAGATTTTCAGTTCAGTTTCTTCATTGTTCGTAGTGCTGAAATGTGTCTCCTTTCTTACAATAATAAAATCAATGGACATTAAGCCTTCCTGCCATATGACCATATCACCCTGCTGTGAAGAACAAACAGATTAGTACATTTTGTAATTAAGTTAGGTCATTCATATCTGAAATACCTGTGTCCTGCAATAAAAAATAATAAACGAGGAAGTACTTACCAAAAGAGAGATAGTATTGCAGTTCACATTATTCATCGTTCGTATTGCTGAAATGTGTCTCCTTTCTTACAGTAATAAAATCAATGAGACATTAAGCCTTCCTGCCATATGACCATATCACCCTGTTGTGAAGAACAAGCAGATTAGTACATTTTCTAACTAAGGTATGTCATTCATATCTGTAATAGCTGTGTCTTGCAATAAAACATAATAAACGAGGAAGTACTTACCAAAAGAGTGAAATTTGCAGAACAGTTTCTTCATCATTCGTATGGTTGAAAAGTGTTTTGTTTCTTACAATAATAAAATCAATGAGACATTAAGCCTTCCTGCCATATGACCATATCACCCTGCTGTGAAGAACAAACGGATTAGTACATTTTGTGACTAAGGTGGGTCATTCATATATGAAATAGCTGTGTCTTGCAATAAAAAATAATAAACGAGGAAGTACTTACCGAAAGACAGATGATTTTCAGTTCAGTTTCTTCATCGTTCGTATTGCTGAAATGTGTCTCCTTTCTTACAATAATAAAATAATAATAAAATCAATGAGAGATTAATCCTTCCTGCCATATGACCATATCACCCTGCTGTGAAGAACAAACAGATTAGTACATTTTGTAATTAAGGTAGGTCATTCATATCTGAAATAGCTGTGTCTTGCAATAAAAAATAATAAACGAGGAAGTACTTACCGAAAGACAGATGATTTTCAGTTCAGTTTCTTCATCGTTCATATTGCTGAAATGTGTCTCCTTTCTTACAATAATAAAATCAATGAGACATTAAGCCTTCCTGCCATATGACCATATCACCCTGCTGTGAAGAACAAACAGATTACTACATTTTGTAATTAAGGTAGGTCACTCATATCTGAAATAGCTGTGTCTTGCAATAAAAAATAATAGACGAGTAAGTACTTACCAAAAGAGTGAAATTTGCAGAACAGTTTCTTCATCGTTCGTATGGCTGAAAAGTGTTTTGTTTCTTACAATAATAAAATCAATGAGACATTAAGCCTTCCTGCCATATGACCATATCACCCTGCTGTGAAGAACAAACAGATTAGTACATTTTGTAGTTAAGGTAGGTCACTCTTATCTGAAATAGCTGTGTCTTGCAATAAAAAATAATAAACGAGGAAGTACTTACCAAAAGAGAGAAGTTTTGCAGTTCAGATTCTTCATCATTCATATGGTTGAAAAGTGTCTCGTTTCTTACAATAATAAAATCAGTGAGACATTAAGCCATCCTGCCATATGACCATATCACCTGGCAGTGAAGAACAAACAGATTAGTATATTTTCTAACTAAGGTAGGTCATTCATATCTGAAGTAGCTGTGTCTTACAATAAAAAATAATAAACGAGGAAGTACTTACCAAAAGAGAGAAGATTTTCAGTTCAGTTTCTTCATCGTTCCTATGGCTGAAAAGTGTCTCGTTTCTTACAATAATAAAATCAAGGAGACATTAAGCCTTCCTGACACTTGACCATATCACCCTGCTGTAAAGAACAAACAGATTACTACATTTTGTAATTAAGGTAGGTCATTCTTATCTGAAATAGCTGTGTCTTGCAATAAAAAATAATAAACGAGGAAGTACTTACCAAAAGAGAGAAGATTTTCAGTTCAGTTTCTTCATCGTTCCTATGGCTGAAAAGTGTCTCCTTTCTTACAATAATAAAATCAATGAGACATTAACCATTCCTGCCATATGACCATATCACCGTGCTGCGAAGAACAAACAGATTAGTACATTTTCTAATTAAGGTAGGTTATTCATATCTGTAGTAGCTGTGTCTTACAATAAAAAATAATAAACCAGGAAGTACTTACCAAAAGAGTGAAGTTTTGCAGTTCAATTTCTTCAATGTTCGTATGGTTGAATAGTGTCTCGTTTCTTACAATAATAAAATCAAGGAGACATTAATCCTTCCTGCCATATGACCAAATCACCCTGCTGTGAGGAACAAACAGATTAGTACATTTTGTTATTAAGGTAGGTCATTCATATCTGAAATATCAGTATCTTACAATAAAAAGTATATAATGAGGACGTACTTCCCAAAAGGGATAAGTTTTGCAGTTCACATTCTTCATCGTTCGTATGGCTGAAAAGTGTCTCATTTCTTACAATAATAAAATCAATGAGACATTAAGCCATCCTGTAATTCGACCATGTCACCCTGCTGTGAAGAACAAACAGCTAGGTACATTTTCTCATCAAGGTAGGTCATTCATATCTGAAATAGCTGTGTCTTGCAATAAAATATAATAAACGAGGAAGTACTTACCAAAAGAGAGAAGTATTGCAGTTCACATTCTTCATCGTTCGTATTGCTGAAATGTGTCTCCTTTCGTACAATAATAAAATCAGTGAGACATTAAGCCATCCTGCCATATGATCATATCACCCGGCTGTGAAGAACAAACAGATTAGTACATTTTCTAACTAAGGTAGGTAATTCATCTCTGAAGTAGCTGTGTCTTACAATAAAAAATAATAAACGAGGAAGTACTTACCAAAAGAGAGAGGATTTCCAGTTCAGTTTCTTCATCATTCGTATGGCTGAAAAGTGTCTCGTTTCTTACAATAATAAAATCAAGGAGACATTAAGGCTTTCTGCCATATGACCCTATCACCCTGCTATGAAGAACAAACAGATTAGTACATTTTGTAATTAAGGTAGGTCATTCATATCTGAAATAGCTCTGTCTTACAATAAAAAAAAAAAAATAAACGTGGAAATACTTAACAATAGAGAGAAGATTTTCTGTTCAGATTCTTTATACTGCGTATGGCTGAAAAGTGTCTCATTTCTTACAATAATAAAATCAATGAGACATTATGCCTTCCTGCCATATGACCATATCACCCTGCTGTAAAGAACGATCAGTTTAGTACATTTTCTAATCAAGGTAGGTCATTCATATCTGAAATAGCTGTGTCTTGCAATAAAATATAATAATCGAGGAAGTACTTACCAAAAGAGAGAATTTTTGCAGTTCAGATTCTTCATGGTTCATATGGTTGAAAAGTGTCTCGTTTCTTACAATAATAAAATCAGTGAGACATTAAGTCATCCTGGCATATGACCATATCACCCGGCTGTGAAGAACAAACAGATTAGTACATTTTCTAACTAAGGTGGGTCATTCATATCTGAAGTAGCTGTGTCTTACAATAAAAAATAATAAACGAGGAAGTACTTACCAAAGAGAGAAGATTTTCAGTTCAGTTTCTTCCTCGTTCGTATGGCTGAAAAGCGTTTCGTTTCTTACAATAATAAAATCAATGAGACATTAAGCCTTCCTGACATATGACCATATCACCGTGCTGTGAAGAACAAACAGATTAGTACATTTTCTAATTAAAGTAGGTTATTCATATCTGAAGTAGCTGTGTCTTACAATAAAAAATAATAAACCAGGAAGTACTTACCAAAAGAGTGAAGTTTTGCAGTTCAATTTCTTCAACGTTCGTATGGTTGAATAGTGTCTCGTTTCTTACAATAATAAAATGAAGGAGACATTAAGCCTTCCTGCCATATGACCAAATCACCCTGCTGTGAGGAACAAACAGATTAGTACATTTTGTAATTATGGTAGGTCATTCATATCTGAAATATCAGTATCTTACAATAAAAAGTATATAACGAGGACGAACTTACCAAAAGGGATAAGTTTTGCAGTTCACATTCTTCATCGTTCGTATGGCTGAAAAGTGTCTCATTTCTTACAATAATAAAATCAATGAGACATGCCTTCCTGCCATATGACCATATCACCCTGCTGTAAAGAACGAACAGTTTAGTACATTTTCTAATCAAGGTAGGTCACTCATATCTGAAATAGTTGTGTCTTGCAATAAAATATAAAAATCGAGGAAGTACTTACCAAAAGAGAGAATTTTTGCAGTTCAGATTCTTCATGGTTCATATGGTTGAAAAATGTCTCGTTTCTTACAATAATAAAATCAATGAGACATTAAGTCATCCTGCCATATGACCATATCACCCTGCTGTGAAGAGCAAACAGATTAGTACATTTTGTAATTAAGGTAGGTCATTCATATCTGAAATAGCTCTGTCTTACAATAAAAATAAAATAAACGTGGAAATACTTAACAAAAGAGAGAAGATTTTCTGTTCAGATTCTTCATAGTGCGTATGGCTGAAAAGTGTCTCATTTCTTACAATAATAAAATCAATGAGACATTATGCCTTCCTGCCATATGACCATATCACCCTGCTGTAAAGAACGAACAGTTTAGTACATTTTCTAATCGAGGTAGGTCATTCATATCTGAAATAGTTGTGTCTTGCAATAAAATATAATAATCGAGGAAGTACTTACCAAAAGAGAGAATTTTTGCTGTTCAGTTTCTTCATGGTTCATATGGTTGAAAAGTGTCTCGTTTCTTACAATAATAAAATCAGTGAGACATTAAGTCATCCTGCCATATGACCATATCAACCGGCTGTGAAGAACAAACAGATTAGTACATTTTCTAACTAAGGTGGGTCATTCATATCTGAAGTAGCTGTGTCTTACAATAAAAAATAATAAATGAGGAAGTACTTACCAAAGAGAGAAGATTATCAGTTCAGTTTCTTCCTCTTTCGTATGGCTGAAAAGCGTTTCGTTTCTTACAATAATAAAATCAATGAGACATTAAGCCTTCCTGACATATGACCATATCACCCTGCTGTGAAGAACAAACAGATTAGTACATTTTGTAATTAAGGTAGGACATTCATATCTGAAATAGCTGTGTCTTGCAATAAAAAATAATACACGAGGAAGTACTTACCAAAAGAGTGAAATTTGCAGAACAGTTTCTTCATCGTTCGTATGGCTGAAAAGTGTTTTGTTTCTTACAATAATAAAATCAATGAGACATTAAGCCTTCCTGCCATATGACCATATCACCGTGCTGTGAAGAACAAACAGATTACTACATTCTGTAATTAAGGTAGGTCATTCTTATCTGAAATAGCTGTGTCTTGCAATAAAAAATAATAAACGAGGAAGTACTTACCGAAAGACAGATGATTTTCAGTTCAGTTTCTTCATCGTTCGTATTGCTGAAATGTGTCTCCTTTCTTACAATAATAAAATCAATGAGACATTAAGCATTCCTGCCATATGACCATATCACCGTGTTGTGAAGAACAAACAGATTAGTACATTTTCTAATTAAGGTAGGTTATTCATATCTGAAGTAGCTGTGTCTTACAATAATAAATAATAAACCAGGAAGGACTTACCAAAAGAGTTAATTTTTGCAGTTCAATTTCTTCAACATTCGTATGGTTGAATAGTGTCTCGTTTCTTACAATAATAAAATCAAGCAGACATTAAGCCTTCCTGCCATATGACCAAATCACCCTGCTGTGAGGAACAAACAGATTAGTACATTTTGTAATTATGGTAGGTCATTCATATCTGAAATATCAGTATCTTATAATAAAAAGTATATAACGAGGACGTACTTACCAAAAGGGATAAGTTTTGCAGTTCACATTCTTCATCGTTCGTATGGCAGAAAAGTGTCTCATTTCTTACAATAATAAAATCAATGAGACATTAAGCCATCCTGTAATTCGACCATGTCACCCTGCTGTGAAGAACAAACAGCTAGGTACATTTTCTCATCAAGTTAGGTCATTCATATCTGAAATAGCTGTGTCTTGCAATAAAATATAATAAACGTGGACGTACTTACCAAAAGAGAGAAGTATTGCAGTTCACATTCTTCATCGTTCGTATTGCTGAAATGTGTCTCCTTTCGTACAATAATAAAATCAGTGAGACATTAAGCCATCCTGCCATATGATCATATCGACCGGCTGTGAAGAACAAACAGATTAGTACATTTTGTAATTAAGGTAGGTCACTCATATCTGAAATAGCTGTGTCTTGCAATAAAAAATAATAAACAAGGAAGTACTTACCAAAAGAGAGAAGATTTTCAGTTCAGTTTCTTCATCATTCGTATGGCTGAAAAGTGTCTCGTTTCTTACAATAATAAAATCAATGAGACATTAAGCCTTCCTGCCATATGACAATATCACCCTGCTGTGAAGAACAAACAGATTAGTACATTTTCTAATTAAGGTAGGTCATTCATATCTGAAGTAGCTGTGTCTTCAATAAAAAATAATAAACGAGGAAGTACTTACCAAAAGAGTGAAGTTTTGCAGTTCAGTTTCTTCATCGTTCGTATGGTTGATAAGTGTTTCTTTTCTTACAATAATAAAATCAAGGAGACATTAAGCTTTAGCACCATATGATCATATCACCCTGCTGTGAAGAACAAACAGATTAGTACATTCTGTAATTAAGGTAGGTCATTCATATCTGAAATAGCTGTGTCTTGCAATAAAAAATAATAAACGAGGAAGTACTTACCAAAAGAGAGAAGTATTGCAGTTCACATTATTCATCGTTCGTATTGCCGAAATGTGTCTCCTTTCTTACAATAATAAAATCAATGAGACATTAAGCCTTCTTGCCGTATGACCATATCACCCTGCTGTGAAGAACAAACACATTAGTACATTTTGTAATTAAGGTAGGTCATTCATATCTGAAATAGCTGTGTCTTACAATAAAAAGTATAAATCGAGGAAGCTGTTACCAAATGGGATAAGTTTTGCAGTTCACATTCTTCAACGTTCGTATGGCTGAAAAGTGTCTCGTTTCTTACAATAATAAAATCACGGAGACATTAAGGCTTCCTGCCATATGACCATATCACCCTGCTGTGAAGAATAAACATAATAGTACATTTTGTAATTAAGGTAGGTCATTCATATCTGAAATAGGTGTGTCTTGCAATAAAAAATAATAAACGAGGATGAACTTACTAAAAGAGTCAAGTTTTGCAGTTCAGTTTCTTCATCGTTCGTATGGCTGGAAAGTGTTTCGTTTCTTATAATAATAAAATCAACGAGACATTAAGCCTTCCTGCCATATGACCATATCTCCCTGCTGTGAAGAACAAACAGATTAGAACATTTTGTAATTAAGTTAGGTCATTCATATCTGAAATAGCAGTGTGTTGCAATAAAAAATAATAAATGAGGAAGAACTTACCAAAAGAGTGAAGTTTTGCCGTTCAGTTTCTTCATCGTTCGTATGGCTGAAAAGTGTCTCGTTTCTTACAATAATAAAATCACCGAGACCATATGCCTTCCTGCCATATGACCATATCACCCAGCTCTAGAGAACAAACAGATTGGTACATTTTGTAATAAGGGTAGGTCTTTCGTATCTGAAATAGATGTGTCTTGCAATAAAAAATGATAAACGAGGAAGTACTTACCAAAAGAGAGAGGATTTTCAGATCAGATTATTCATCATTCGTATGGCTGAAAAGTGTCTCGTTTTTTACAATAATAAAGTCAATGAGACATCAAGCCTTCTTGCCATATAACCATATCACCCTGCTGTGAAGAACAAACAGATTAGTACATTTTGAAATTAAGGTAGGTCATTCATATCTGAAATAGCTGTGTCTTGCAATAAAAAATAATAAACAAGGAAGTACTTCCAAATGAGTGAAGTTTTACAAATCAGTTTCTTCATTGTTCGTATGGTTGATAAGTGTTTCGTTTCTTACAATAATAAAATCAAGGAGACAATATGCTTTCATACCATATGACCATATCACCCTGCTGTGAAGAACAAACAGATTAGTACATTTTGTAATTAAGGTAGGTCATTTATATCTGAAATATCAGTGTCTTACAATAAAAAGTATAAAACGAGGAAGTACTTACCAAAAGGGATTTGTTTTGCAGTTCACATTCTTCATCATTCGTACGGCTGAAAAGTGTCTCATTTCTTACAATAATAAAATCAATGAGACATTAAGCCATCCTGTAATACGACCACGTCACCCTGCTGTGAAGAACAAACAGGTTAGTACATTTTCAAATCAAGGTAGGTCATTCATATCTGAAATAGCTGTGACTTGCAATAAAAAAAAATAAACGAGGAAGTACTTATGAAACGAGAGAGGTTTTGCAGTTCAGATTCTTCATCGTTCATATGGTTGAAAATTGTCTCGTTTTTTACAATAATAAAATCAGTGAGACATTAAGCCATCCTGCCATATGACCATATCACCCTGCGCTAAAGAACAAACAGAGTAGTACATTTTGTAATTAAGGTAGGTCATTCATATCTGAAATAGCTGTGTCTTGCAATAAAGAATAATAAAGGAGGAAGAACTTACCAAAAGAGTGAAGTTTTGCACTTCAGCTTCTTCATCGTTCGTATGCCTGGAAAGTGTTTCGTTTCTTACAATAACAAAATCAATGAGACATTAAGCCTTCCTGCCTTATGACCATATCACCCTGCTGTGAAGAACAAACAGATTTGTACATTTTGTAATTAAGTTAGGTCATTCATATGTGAAATATCAGTGCCTTACAATAAAAAGTATAAAACGAGGAAGTACTTACCAAAAGGGATAAGTTTTGCAGTTCACATTCTTCATCGTTCCAATGGCTGAAAAGTGTCTCATTTCTTACAATAATAAAATCAATGGGACTTTAAGCCATCCTGTAATACAACTATGTCACCCTGCTGTGAAGAACAAACAGGTTAGTACATTTTCTAATCAAGGTAGGTTATTCATATCTGAAATATCTGTGTCTTGCAATAAAAAATAATAAATGAGGAAGTACTTACCAAAAGCGAGAAGTTTTGCAGTTCAGATTCTTCTGGTTCATATGGTTGAAAAGTGTCTCGTTTCTTACAATAATAAAATCAAGGAGACATTAAGGCTTCGTGCCATATGACCATATCACCCTGCTGTGAAGAACAAAAAGATTAGTACATTTTGTAATTAAGGTAGGTCATTCAAATCTGAAATAGCTGTGTCTTGCAATAAAAAATAATAAACGAGGAAAAACTTACGAAAAGAGTGAAGTTTTGCAGTTCAGTTTCTTCATCGTTCGTATGGCTGGAAAGTGTTTCGTTTCTTATAATAATAAAATCAATGAGACATTAAGCCTTCCTGCCATATGACCATATCACCCTGCTGTGAAGAACAAACAGATTAGTACATTCTGTATCTAAGGTAGGTCATTCATATCTGAAATAGCTGTGTCTTACAATAAAAAGTATAAATCGAGGAAGTTGTTTCCAAAAGGGATAAGATTTGCAGTTCACATTCTTCATCGTTCGTATGGCTGAAAAGTGTCTCGTTACTTACAATAATAAAATCACGGAGACATTAAGGCTTCCTGCCATATGACCATATCACCCTGCTGTGAAGAACAAACAGATTAGTACATTTTGTAATTAAGGTAGGTCATTCATATCTGAAATAGCTGTGTCTTGCAATAAAAAATAATAAACGAGGAAATACTTACCAAAAGAGTGAAGTTTTGCAGTTCAGTTTCTTCATCGTTCGTATGGCTGGAAAGTGTTTCGTTTCTTATAATAATAAAATCAATGAGACATTAAGCCTTCCTGCCATATGACCATATCACCCTGCTGTGAAGAACAAAGAGATTAGAACATTTTGTAATTAAGTTAGGTCACACATATCTGAAATAGCAGTCTCTTGCAATAAAAAATAATAAACGAGGAAGTACTTATCAAAAGAGAGAAGTATTGCAGTTCACATTATTCATCGTTCGTATTGCTGTATTGTGTCTCCTTTCTTACAATAATAAAATCAATGAGACATTAAGCCTTCCTGCCATATGACCATATCACCCTGTTGTGATGAACAAACAGATTAGTACATTTTCGAACTAAGGTAGGTCATTCATATCTGAAGTAGCTGTGTCTTACAATAAAAACTAATAAACGAGGCAGTATTTACAAAAGAGAGAAGATTTTCAGTTCAGTTTCTTCATCGTTCGTATTGCTGAAAAGTGTCTCGTTTCTTACAATAATAAAATCACCGAGACCATATGCCTTCCTGCCATATGACCATATCACCCAGCTCTAGAGAACAAACAGATTAGTACATTTTGTAATAAGGGTAGGTCTTTCGTATCTGAAATAGATGTGTCTTGCAATAAAAAATTATAAACGAGGAAGTACTTACCAAAAGAGAGAGGATTTTCAGATCAGATTATTCATCATTCGTATGGCTGAAAAGTGTCTCGTTTTTTACAATAATAAAGTCAATGAGACATCAAGCCTTCTTGCCATATGACCATATCACCTTGCTGTGAAGAACAAACAGATTAGTACATTTTGTAATTAAGGTAGGTCATTCATATCTGAAATAGCTGTGTCTTGCAATTAAAAATAATAAACAAGGAAGTACTTCCAAATGAGTGAAGTTTTACAGTTCAGATTCTTCATCGTTCGTATGGTTGATAAGTGTTTTGTATCTTACAATAATAAAATCAAGGAGATATTAAGATTTCGTACCATATGACCAAATCACCCTGCTGTGAAGAACAAACAGATTAGTACATTTTGTAATTAAGGTAGGTCATTCATATCTGAAATATCAGTGTCTTACAATAAAAAGTATAAAACGAGGAGGTACTTACCAAAAGGGATACGTTATGCAGTTCACATTCTTCATCGTTCGTACGGCTGAAAAGTGTCTCATTTCTTACAATAATAAAATCAATGAGACATTAAGCCATCCTGTAATACAACCATGTCACCCTGCTGTGAAGAACAAACAGGTTAGTACATATTCAAATCAAGGTAGGTCATTCATATCTGAAATAGCTGTGTCTTGCAATAAAAAATAATAAACAAGGAAGTACTTACCAAAAGAGAGAGGTTTCGCAGTTCAGATTCTTCATCGTTCATATGGTTGAAAAGTGTCTCGTTTTTTACAATAATAAAATCAGTGAGACATTAAGCCATCCTGCCATATGACCATATCACCCGGCTGTAAAGAACAATCAGATTAGTACATTTTCTAACTAAGGTAGGTCATTCATATCTGAAGTAGCTGTGTCTTACAATAAGAAATAAAAACGAGGAAGTACTTACCAAAAGAAAGAAGATTTTCAGTTCAGATTATTCATCATTCGTATGCCTGAAAAGTGTCTCGTTTCTTACAATAATAAAATCACGGAGACATTAAGGCTTCCTGCCATATGACCCTATCACCCTGCAGTGAAGAACAAACATATTAGTACATTTTGTAATTAAGGAAGGTCATTCATATCTGAAATAGATGTGTCTGACAATAAAATAAAAATAAATGAGGAAGTACTTAACAAAAGAGAGATGAATTTCAGTTCAGATTCTTCATCGTTCGTATGGCTGAAAAGTGTCTCATTTCTTACAATAATAAAATCAATGAGACATTATGCCCTCCTACCATATGACCATATCACCCTGCGCTAAAGAACAAGCAGATTAGTACATTTTGTAATTAAGGTAGGTCATTCATATCTGAAATAGCTGTGTCTTGCAATAAAAAATAATAAACGAGGAAGAACTTAATAAAAGTGTGAAGTTTTGCAGTTCAGTTTCTTCATCGTTCATATGGCTGGAAAGTGTTTCATTTCTTATAATAATAAAATCAATGAGACATTAAGCCTTCCTGCCATATGACCATATCACCCTGCTGTGAAGAACAAACAGATTAGAACATTTTGTAATTAAGGAAGGTCATTCATATCTGAAATAGCTGTGTCTTGCAATAATAAATAATAAACGAGGAAGAACTTACCAAAAGAGTGAAGTTTTGCAGTTCAGTTTCTTCATCGTTCATATGGCTGGAAAGTGTTTCGTTTCTTATTATAATAAAATCAATGAGACATTAAGCCTTCCTGCCATATGACCATATCACCCTGCTGTGAAGAACAAACAGATTATAACATTTTGTAATTAAGGTAGTTCAATCATATCTGAAATAGCTGTGTCTTGCAATAAAAAATAATAAACGAGGAAGCACTTACCAAAAGAGTGAAGTTTTGCAGTTCAGTTTCTTCATCGTTCGTATGGCTGAAAAGTGTTTTGTTTCTTCCAATAATAAAATCAATGAGACATTAAGCCTTCCTGCCATATGACCATATAACCCTGCTGTGAAGAACAAACAGATTAGAACATTTTGTAATTAAGGTAAGTCATTCATATCTGAAATAGAAGTGTCTTGCAATAAAAAATAATAAACGAGGAAGAACTTACCAAAAGTGTGAAGTTTTGCAGGTCAGTTTCTTCATCGTTCATATGGCTGGAAAGTGTTTCATTTCTTATAATAATAAAATCAATGAGACATTAAGCCTTCCTGCCATATGACCATATCACCCTGCTGTGAAGAACAAACAGATTAGTACATTTTGTAATTAAGGTAGGTCATTCATATCCGAAATAGCTGTGTCTTGCAATAAAAAATAATAAACGAGGAAGCACTTACCAAAAGAGTGAAGTTTTGCAGTTCAGTTTTTTCATCATTCGTATGGCTGAAAAGTGTCTCGTTTCTTACAATAATAAAATCAATGAGGCCATATGCCTTCCTGCCATATGACCATATCACCCAGCTCTAGAGAACAAACAGATTAGTACATTTTTTAATTAGGGTAGGTCATTCGTATCTGAAATAGCTGTGTCTTGCAATAAAAAATAATAAACGAGGAAGAACTTACCAAAAGAGTGAAGTTTTGCAGTTCAGTTTCTTCATCGTTCATATGGTTGGAAAGTGTTTCGTTTCTTACAATAATAAAATCAATGATACATTAAGCCTTCCTGCCACATGACCATATCACCCTGCTGTGAAGAACAAACAGATTAGTACATTTTGTAATTAAGGTAGCTCATTCATATCTGAAATACCAGTGTCTTACAATAAAAAATGTATAAAATGAGGAAGTACTTACCAAAAGGGATAAGTTTTGCAATTCACATTCTTCATCGTTCGTACGGTTGAAAAGTGTCTCATTTCTTACAATAATAAAATCAATGAGACATTAAGCCATCCTGTAATACAACCATGTCACCCTGCTGTGAAGAACAAACAGGTTAGTACATATTCAAATCAAGGTAGGTCATTCATATCTGAAATAGCTGTGTCTTGCAATAAAAAATAATAAACGAGGAAGTACTTACCAAAAGAGTGAAGTTTTGCAGTTCAGATTCTTCATCGTTCGTATGGTTGATAAGTGTTTTGTATCTTACAATAATAAAATCAAGGAGATATTAAGATTTCGTACCATATGACAATATCACCCTGCTGTGAAGAACAAACAGATTAGTACATTTTGTAATTAAGGTAGGTCATTCATATCTGAAATATCAGTGTCTTACAATAAAAAGTATAAAACGAGGAGGTACTTACCAAAAGGGATACGTTATGCAGTTCACATTCTTCATCATTCGTACGGCTGAAAAGAGTCTCATTTCTTACAATAATAAAATCAATGAGACATTAAGCCATCCTGTAATACAACCATGTCACCCTGCTGTGAAGAACAAACAGGTTAGTACATATTCAAATCAAGGTAGGTCATTCATATCTGAAATAGCTGTGTCTTGCAATAAAAAATAATAAACAAGGAAGTACTTACCAAAAGAGAGAGGTTTCGCAGTTCAGATTCTTCATCGTTCATATGGTTGAAAAGTGTCTCGTTTTTTACAATAATAAAATCAGTGAGACATTAAGCCGTCCTGCCATATGACCATATCACCCGGCTGTGAAGAACAATCAGATTAGTATATTTTCTAACTAAGGTAGGTCATTCATATCTGAAGTAGCTGTGTCTTACAATAACAAATAATAAACGAGGAAGAACTTACCAAGAGAGAGAAGATTTCTGTTCAGTTTCTTCATCGTTCGTATGGCTGAAAAGTGTCTCGTTTCTTACAATAATAAAATCAATGAGACATTAAGCCTTCCTGCCATATGACCATATCACCCTGCTGTGAAGAACAAACAGATTAGTACATTTTCTAATTAAGGTAGGTCATTCATATCTGAAGTAGCTGTGTCTTCAATAAAAAATAATAAACGAGGAAGTACTTACCAAAAGAGTGAAGTTTTGCAGTTCAGTTTCTTCATCGTTCGTATGGTTGATAAGTGTTTCTTTTCTTACAATAATAAAATCAAGGAGACATTAAGCTTTAGCACCATATGATCATATCACCCTGCTGTGAAGAACAAACAGATTAGTACATTCTGTAATTAAGCTAGGTCATTCATATCTGAAATAGCTGTGTCTTGCAATAAAAAATAATAAACGAGGAAGTACTTACCAAAAGAGAGAAGTATTGCAGTTCACATTATAAATCGTTCGTATTGCCGAAATGTGTCTCCTTTCTTACAATAATAAAATCAATGAGACATTAAGCTTTCTTGCCATATGACCATATCACCCTGCTGTGAAGAACAAACACATTAGTACATTTTGTAATTAAGGTAGGTCATTCATATCTGAAATAGCTGTGTCTTACAATGAAAAGTATAAATCGAGGAAGCTGTTACCAAATGGGATAAGCTTTGCAGTTCACATTCTTCAACATTCGTATGGCTGAAAAGTGTCTCGTTTCTTACAATAATAAAATCACGGAGACATTAAGGCTTCCTGCCATATGACCATATCACCCTCCTGTGAAGAACAAACATAATAGTACAATTTGTAATTAAGGTAGGTCATTCATATCTGAAATAGGTGTGTCTTGCAATAAAAAATAATAAACGAGGAAGAACTTACTAAAAGAGTCAAGTTTTGCAGTTCAGTTTCTTCATCGTTCGTATGGCTGGAAAGTGTTTCGTTTCTTACAATAATAAAATCAACGAGACATTAAGCCTTCCTGCCATATGACCATATCTCCCTGCTGTGAAGAACAAACAGATTAGAACATTTTGTAATTAAGTTAGGTCATTCATATCTGAAATAGCAGTGTGTTGCAATAAAAAATAATAAATGAGGAAGAACTTACCAAAAGAGTGAAGTTTTGCAGTTCAGTTTCTTCATCGTTCATATGGCTGGAAAGTGTTCCATTTCTTACAATGATAAAATCAATGAGACATTAAGCCTTCCTGCCACATGACCATATCACCCTGCTGTGAAGAACAAACAGATTAGTACATTTTGTAATTAAGTTAGGTCACACATATCTGAAATAGCAGTCTCTTGCAATAAAAAATAATAAACGATTAAGTACATGCCAAAAGAGAGAAGTATTGCAGTTCACATTATTCATCGTTCGTATTGCTGTATTGTGTCTCCTTTCTTACAATAATAAAATCAGTGAGACATTAAGCCTTCCTGCATATGACCATATCACCCTGTTGTGAAGAACAAACAGATTAGTACATTTTGAAATTAAGGTAGGTCATTCATATCTGAAATAGCTGTGTCTTGCAATAAAAAATAATAAACAAGGAAGTACTTCCAAATGAGTGAAGTTTTACAAATCAGTTTCTTCATTGTTCGTATGGTTGATAAGTGTTTCGTTTCTTACAATAATAAAATCAAGGAGACAATATGCTTTCGTACCATATGACCATATCACCCTGCTGTGAAGAACAAACAGATTAGTACATTATGTAATTAAGGTAGGTCATTTTTATCTGAAATATCAGTGTCTTACAATAAAAAGTATAAAACGAGGAAGTACTTACCAAAAGGGATTTGTTTTGCAGTTCACATTCTTCATCGTTCGTACGGCTGCAAAGTGTCTCATTTCTTACAATAATAAAATCAATGAGACAATAAGCCATCCTGTAATACGACCACGTCACCCTGCTGTGAAGAACAAACAGGTTAGTACATTTTCCAATCAAGGTAGGTCATTCATATCTGAAATAGCTGTGACTTGCAATAAAAAAAAATAAACGAGGAACTACTTATGAAACGAGAGAGGTTTTGCAGTTCAGATTCTTCATCGTTCATATGGTTGAAAAGTGTCTCGTTTTTTACAATAATAAAATCAGTGAGAACAAACATATTAGTGCATTTTGTAATTAAGGAAGGTCATTCATATCTGAAATAGATGTGTCTGACAATAAAATAAAAATAAACGAGGAAGTACTTAACAAAAGAGAGATGAATATCAGTTCAGATTCTTCATCGTTCGTATGGCTGAAAAGTGTCTCATTTCTTACAATAATAAAATCAATGAGACTTTAAGCCATACTGTAATACAACTATGTCACCCTACTGTGAAGAACAAACAGGTTAGTACATTTTCTAATCAAGGTAGGTTATTCATATCTGAAATATCTGTGTCTTGCAATAAAAAATAATAAATGAGGGAGTACTTACCAAAAGCGAGAAGTTTTGCAGTTCAGATTCTTCTGGTTCACATGGTTGAAAAGTGTCTCATTTCTTACAATAATAAAATCAAGGAGACATTAAGGCTTCGTGCCATATGACCATATCACCCTGCTGTGAAGAACAAAATAATTAGTACATTTTGTAATTAACGTAGGTCATTCTAATCTGAAATAGCTGTGTCTTGCAATAAAAAATAATAAACGAGGAAAAACTTACCAAAAGAGTGAAGTTTTGCAGTTCAGTTTCTTCATCGTTCGTATGGCTGGAAAGTGTTTCGTTTCTTATAATAATAAAATCAATGAGACATTAAGCCTTCCTGCCATATGACCATATCACCCTGCTGTGAAGAACAAACAGATTAGTACATTCTGTATCTAAGGTAGGTCATTCATATCTGAAATAGCTGTGTCTTACAATAAAAAGTATAAATCGAGGAAGTTGTTTCCAAAGGGGATAAGTTTTGCAGTTCACATTCTTCATCGTTCGTATGGCTGAAAAGTGTCTCGTTACTTACAATAATAAAATCACGGAGACATTAAGGCTTCCTGCCATATGACCATATCACCCTGCTGTGAAGAACAAACTGATTAGTACATTTTGTAATTAAGGTAGGTCATTCATATCTGAAATAGCTGTGTCTTGCAATAAAAAATAATAAACGAGGAAATACTTACCAAAAGAGTGAAGTTTTGCAGTTCAGTTTCTTCATCGTTCGTATGGCTGGAAAGTGTTACGTTTCTTATAATAATAAAATCAATGAGACATTAAGCCTTCCTGCCATATGACCATATCACCCTGCTGTGAAGAACAAAGAGATTAGAACATTTTGTAATTAAGTTAGGTCACACATATCTGAAATAGCAGTCTCTTGCAATAAAAAATAATAAACGAGGAAGTACTTACCAAAAGAGAGAAGTATTGCAGTTCACATTATTCATCGTTCGTATTGCTGTATTGTGTCTCCTTTCTTACAATAATAAAATCAATGAGACATTAAGCCTTCCTGCCATATGACCATATCACCCTGTTGTGAAGAACAAACAGATTAGTACATTTTCGAACTAAGGTAGGTCATTCATATCTGAAGTAGCTGTGTCTTACAATAAAAACTAATAAACGAGGCAGTATTTACAAAAGAGAGAAGATTTTCAGTTCAGTTTCTTCATCGTTCGTATGGCTGAAAAGTGTCTCGTTTCTTACAATAATAAAATCACCGAGACCATATGCCTTCCTGCCATATGACCATATCACCCAGCTCTAGAGAACAAACAGATTAGTACATTTTGTAATTAAGGTAGGTCATTCATATCTGAAATAGCTGTGTCTTGCAATAAAAAATAATAAACAAGGAAGTACTTCCAAATGAGTGAAGTTTTACAGTTCAGTTTCTTCATTGTTCGTATGGTTGATAAGTGTTTCGTTTCTCACAATAATAAAATCAAGGAGACAATATGCTTTCGTACCATATGACCATATCACCCTGCTGTGAAGAACAAACAGATTAGTACATTTTGTAATTAAGGTAGGTCATTTATATCTGAAATATCAGTGTCTTACAATAAAAAGTATAAAACGAGGAAGTACTTACCAAAAGGGATTTGTTTTGCAGTTCACATTCTTCATCGTTCGTACGGCTGAAAAGTGTCTCATTTCTTACAATAATAAAATCAATGAGACATTAAGCCATCCTGTAATACGACCACGTCACCCTGCTGTGAAGAACAAACAGGTGAGTACATTTTCAAATCAAGGTAGGTCATTCATATCTGAAATAGCTGTGACTTGCAATAAAAAAAAAATAAATGAGGAAGTACTTATGAAACGAGAGAGGTTTTGCAGTTCGGATTCTTCATCGTTCATATGGTTGAAAAGTGTCTCGTTTTTTACAATAATAAAATCAGTGAGACATTAAGCCATCCTGCCATATGACCATATCACCCGGCTGTGAAGAACAATCAGATTAGTACATTTTCTAACTAAGGTAGGTCATTCATATCTGAAATAGCTGTGTCTTGCAATAAAAAATAATAAACGAGGAAGCACTTACCAAAAGAGTGAAGTTTTGCAGTTCAGATTCTTCATCGTTCGTATGGTTGATAAGTGTTTTGTATCTTACAATAATAAAATCAAGGAGATATTAAGATTTCGTACCATATGACCATATCACCCTGCTGTGAAAAACAAAGAGATTAGTACATTTTAAAATTAAGGTAGGTCATTCATATCTGAAATATCAGTGTCTTACAATTAAAAATGTATAAAATGAGGAAGTACTTACCAAAAGGGATAAGTTTTGCAATTCACATTCTTCATCGTTCGTATTGCTGAAATGTGTCTCCATTCTTACACTAATAAAATCAATGAGACATTAAGCCTTCCTCCCATATCTCCATATCACCCTGCTGTGAAGAACAAACAGATTAGTACGTTTTCTAATTAAGGTAGGTCATTCATAGCTGAAGTAGCTGTGTCTTACAATAAAAAATAATAAACGAGGAAGTACTTAACAAAAGAGTGAAGTTTTGCAGTTCAGTTTCTTCATCGTTCGTATGGTTGATAAGTGTTTCGTTTCTTACAATAATAAAATCAAGGATACATTAAGCATTCGTACCATATGACCATATCACCCTGCTGTGAAGAACATACAGATTAGTACATTTTGTAATTAAGGTAGGTCATTCATATCTGAAATATCAGTGTCTTACAATAAAAAGTATAAAACGAGGAGGTACTTACCAAAAGGGATACGTTATGCAGTTCACATTCTTCATCGTTCGTACGGCTGAAAAGTGTCTCATTTCTTACAATAATTAAATCAATGAGACATTAAGCCATCCTGTAATACAAACATGTCACCCTGCTGTGAAGAACAAACAGGTTAGTACATATTCAAATCAAGGTAGGTCATTCATAACTGAAATAGCTGTGTCTTGCAATAAAAAATAATAAACAAGGAAGTACTTACCAAAAGAGAGAGGTTTCGCCGTTCAGATTCTTCATCGTCCATATGGTTGATAAGTGTCTCGTTTTTTACAACAATAAAATCAGTGAGACATTAAGCCGTCCTGCCATATGACCATATCACCCGGCTGTGAAGAACAATCAGATTCATACATTTTCTAACTAAGGTAGGTCATTCATATCTGAAGTAGCTGTGTCTTACAATAAAAAATAATAAATGAGGAAGAACTTACCAAGAGAGAGAAGATTTCTGTTCAGTTTCTTCATCGTTCGTATGGCTGGAAAGTGTTTCGTTTCATACAATAATAAAATCAATGACACCTTAAGTCATCCTGTAATACGACCATGTCACCCTGCTGTGAAGAACAAACAGGTTAGTACATTTCCTAATCAAGGTAGGTTATTCATATCTGAAATAGCTGTGTCCAGCAACAAAAAATAATATATGAGGAAGTACTTACCAAAAGAGAGAAGTTTTGCAGTTCAGATTCTTCTCGTTCATATGGTTGAAAAGTGTCTCGTTTCTTACAATAATAAAATCCATGAGACATTAAGCCTTCCTGCCATATGACCCTATCACCTTGCAGTGAAGAACAAACATATTAGTACATTTTGTAATGAAGGAAGGGCATTCATATCTGAAATAGATGTGTCTGACAATAAAATAAAAATAAACGAGGAAGTACTTAACAAAAGAGACATGATTTTCAGTTCAGATTCTTCATCCTTCGTATGGATGAAAAGTGTCTCATTTCTTACAATAATAAAATCAATGAGACATTATTCCCTCCTACCATATGACCATATCACCCGGCGCTAAAGAACAAACAGATTAGTACATTTTGTAATTAAGATATCTCATTCATATCTGAAATAGCAGTGTCTTCCAATAAAAAATAATAAACGAGGAAGAACTTACCAAAAGAGTGTAGTTTTGCAGTTCAGTTTCTTCATCGTTCATATGGCTGGAAAGTGTTTCGTTTCTTACAATAATAAAATCAATGAGACATTAAGCCTTCCTGCCACATGACCATATCACCCTGCTGTGAAGAACAAACAGATTAGTACATTTTGTAATTAAGGTAGGTCATTCATATCTGAAATAGCTGTGTCTTGCAATAAAAAATAATAAACGAGGAAGTACTTACCAAAAGAGAGAAGTATTGCAGTTCACATTATTCATAGTTCGTATTGCTGACATGTGTCTCCTTTCTTACAATAATAAAATCAATGAGACATTAAGCCTTCCTGCCATTTGACCATATCACCGTGTTGTGAAGAACAAACAGATTAGTACATTTTCTAACTAAGGTAGGTCATTCATATCTGAAGTAGCTGTGTCTTACATTAAAAACTAATAAACGAGGAAGTACTTACCAAAAGAGACAAGATTTTCAGTTCAGTTTCTTCATCGTTCGTATGGCTGAAAAGTGTCTCGTTTCTTACAATAATAAAATCAATGGGACCATATGCCTTCCTGCCACATGACCATATCACCCAGCTCTAGAGAACAAACAGATTAGTACATTTTGTAATTAGGGTAGCTCATTCGTATCTGAAATAGATGTGTCTTGCAATAAAAAATAATAAATGAGGAGGTACTTACCAAAAGAGAGAGGATTTTAAGTTCAGATTATTCATCATTCGTATGGCTGAAAAGTGTCTCGTTTTTTACAATAATAAAATAAATGAGACATTAAGCCTTCTTGCCATATGACCATATCACCCTGCTGTGAAGAACAAACAGATTAGTACATTTTGTAATTGAGGTAGGTCATTCATATCTGAAATAGCTGTGTCTTGCAATAAAAAATAATAAACAAGGACGTACTTACCAAATAAGTGAAGTTTTGCAGTTCAGTTTCTTCATCATTCGTATGGCTGAAAAGTGTTTTATTTCTTACAATAATAAAATCAATGAGACATTAAGCCTTCCTGCCATATGACCATATCATCCTGCTGTGAAGAACAAACAGATTAGTACATTTTGTAATTAAGGTAGGTCATTCATATCTGAAGTAGCTGTGTCTTACAACAAAAAATGTATAAAATGAGCAAGTATTTACCAAAAGGGATAAGTTTTCCAATTCACATTCTTCATCATTCGTATTGCTGAAATGTGTGTCCATTCTTACACTAATAAAATCAACGAGACATTAAGCTTTCCTCCCATATGTCCATATCACCCTGCTGTGAAGAATAAACAGATTAGTACATTTTCTAATTAAGGTAGGTCATTCATATCTGAAGTAGCTGTGTCTTACAATAAAAAATAATAAACGAGGAACTACTTACCAAAAGAGTGACGTTTTGCAGTTCAGTTTCTTCATCGTTCGTATGGTTCATAAGTGTTTCGTTTCTTACTATAATAAAATCAAGGAGACATTAAGCTTTCATACCATATGACCATATCACCCTGCTGTGAAGAACAAACAGATTAGTACATTTTGTAATTAAGGTAGGTCATTCATATCTGAAATATAAGTGTCTTACAATAAAAAGTATAAAACGAGGAGGTACTTACCAAAAGGGATAAGTTTTGCAGTTCACATTCTTCATCGTTCGTACGGCTGAAAAGTGTCTCATTTCTTACAATAATAAAATCAATGAGACATTAAGCCATCCTGTAATACGACCATGTCACCCTGCTGTGAAGAACTAACAGGTTAGTACATTTTCAAATTAAGGTAGGTCATTAATATCTGAAATAGCTGTGTCTTGCAATAAAAAATAATAAACGACGAAGTAGTTACCAAAAGAGAGAGGTTTTGCAGTTCAGATTCTTCATCGTTCATATGGTTGAAAAGTGTCTCGATTTTTACAATAATAAAATCAGTGAGACATTAAGCCATCCTGCCATTTGACCATATCACCCGGCTGTGAAGAACAATCAGATTAGTACATTTTCTAACTAAGGTAGGTCATTCATATCTGAAGTAGCTGTGTCTTACAATAAAAAATAATAAACGAGAAGAACTTACCAAAAGAGAGAAGATTTTCAGTTCAGTTTCTTCATCGTTCGTATGGCTGGAAAGTGTCTCGTTTCTTACAATAATAAAAACAATGAGACTTTAAGCCTTCCTGCCATATGACCATATCAGCCTGCTGTAAAGAACCAACAGATTAGTACATTTTGTAATTAAGGTAGGTCATTCATATCTCAAATAGATGTGTCTTACATTAAAAAAAAATAAACGAGAAAGTACTTACCAAAAGAGAGATGATTTTCTGTTCAGATTCTACATCGTTCGTATGGTTGAAAAGTGTTTCCTGTCTTATATAATAAAAAAATGGAGACATTAAGCCTTCCTGCCATATGACCATATCACCATGCTGTGAAGAACAGACAGATTAGTACATTTTGTAATTTAGGTTGGTCACTCGTATCTGAAATATCAGTGTCTTACAATAAAAAGTATAAAACGAGGAAGTACTTACCAAAAGGGATAAGTTTTGCAGTTCACATTGTTCATCGTTCGTATGGCTGTAAAGTGTCTCATTTCTTACAATAATAAAATCAAGCAGACATTAAGCTTTCTTGCCATATGACCATATCACCCTGCTGTAAAGTACAAACAGATTAATACATATTGTAATTAAGGTAGGTCACTCATATCTGAAATAGCTGTGTCTTGCAAAAAAAATAATAAACGAGGAAGTACTTACCAAAAGAGTGAAGTTTTGCAGTTCACTTTCCTCATCGTTCGTACGGCTGAAAAGTGTTTCGTTTCTTACAATAATAAAATCAATGAGACATTAAGCCTTCCTGACATATGACCATATCAACTTCCTGTGAAGAACAAACAGATTAGTACATTTTGTAATTAAGGTAGGTCATTCATATCTGAAGTAGCTATGTCTTACAATAAAAAGTAATAAACGAGTAAGTACTTACCAGAAGAGTGAAGTTTTGCAGTTCAGTTTCTTCATCGTTCGTATGGCTAAAAAGTTTATTGTTTCTTACAATAATAAAATCAATGATACATTCAGCCTTCCTGCCATATGAGCATATCACCCTGCTGTGAAGAACAAACAGATTAGTACATTTTGTAATTAAGGTAGGTCATTCATATCTGAAGTAGCTGTGTCTTACAATAAAAAATAATAAACGAGGAAGTACTTACCAAAAGAGTGAAGTTTTGGAGTTCAGTTTCTTCATCATTCGTATGGTTGAAACGTGTTTCGTTTCTTACAATAATAAAATCAAGGAGACAATAAGACTTCCTGCCATATGACCATATCACCTTGCTGTGAAGAACAAACAGATTAGCACATTTTGTAATTAAGGTAGGTCATTCATATCTGAAATATCAGTGTCTTACAATAAAAAGAATAAAATGAGGAAGTACTTACCAAAAGGGATAAGTTTTGCAGTTCACATTCTTCATCGTTCAAAAGGCTGAAAACCGTCTCATTTCTTACAATAATAAAATCAATGAGACATTAAGCCATCCTGTAATATGACCATGTCACCCTGTTGTGAAGAACTAACAGGTTAGTACATTTTCTAATTAAGGTTGGTCATTCATATCTGAAATAGTTGTGTCTTGCACTAAAAAATAATAAATGAGGAAGTACTTACCAAAAGAGAGAAGTTTTTCAGTTCAGATTCCACATCATTCATATGGTTTGTAAGTGTCTCATTTCTTACAATAATAAAATCTATGAGACATTAAGCCATCTTACCATACGACCATATCACCCTGCTGTGAAGAACAAACAGGTCAGTACATTTTCTAATCAAGGTAGGTCATTCATATCTGAAATAGCTGTGTTTTGCAATAAAAAATATTAAACGAGGAAGTACTTACCAAAAGAGAGACGATTTCCAGTTCAGTTTCTTCATTGTTCGTATGGCTGAAAAGTGTCTCGTTTCTTACAATAATAAAATCAAGGAAACATTAAGCTTTCTTGTCATATGACCATATCACCCTGCTGTAAAGAACAAAAAGATTAGTAAATTTAGTAATTAAGGTAGGTCATTGATATCTGAACTAGCTGTGTTTTGCAATAAAAAATGTTAATCGAGGAAGTACACACCAAAAGAGAAATGATTTCCAGATCAGTTTCTTCATCGTTCGTATAGCTGAAAAGTGTCTCGTTTCTTACAATAATAAAATCAAGGAAACATTAAGCTTTCTTGCCATATGACCATATCACCCTGCTGTAAAGAACAAACAGATTAGTACATTTTGTAATTAAGGTAGGTTACTCATATCTGAAATAGCTGTGTCTTGCAAAAAAATAATAAACGAGGAAGTACTTACCAAAAAAGTGAAGTTTTGCAGTTCAGTTTCCTCATCGTTCGTACGGCTGAAAAGTGTTTCGTTTCTTACAATAATAAAATCAATGAGACATTAAGCCTTCCTGCCATATGACCATATCACCCTGCTGTGAAGAACAAACAGGTCAGTACATTTTCTAATCAAGGTAGGTCATTCATATCTGAAATAGCTGTGTTTTGAAATAAAAAATATTAAACGAGGAAGTACTTACCAAAAGAGAGAAGATTTCCAGTTCAGTTTCTTCATCGTTCGTATGGCTGAAACGTGTCTCGTTTCTTACAATAATAAGATCAAGGAAACATTAAGCTTTCTTGCCATATGACCATATCACCCTGCTGTGAAGAACAAACAGGTCAGTACATTTTCTAATCAAGGTAGGTCACTCATATCTGAAATAGCTGTGTCTTGCAATAAAAAATAATAAACGAGCAAGTACTTACCAAAAGAGAGAAGATATCCAGTTCAGTTTCTTCATCGTTCGTATGGTTGAAAAGTGTTTTATTTCTTACAATAATAAAATCTATGAGACATTAAGCCATCCTGCCATATGACCACATCACCCTGCTGTGAAGAACAAACAGGTCAGTACATTTTGTAATCAAGGTAGGTCATTCATATCTGAAATAGCTGTGTTTTGCAATAAAAAGTAATAAACGAACAAGTGCTTACCAAAAGAGAGAAGATTTCCAGTTCAGTTTCTTCATCGTTCGTATGGTTGAAAAGTGTCTTATTTCTTACAATAATAAAATCTATGAGACATTAAGCCATCCTGCCATATGACCATATCACCCTGCTGTGAAGAACAAACAGGTCAGTACATTTACTAATCAAGGTAAGTCATTCATATCTGAAATAGTTGTGTTTTGCAATAAAAAATAATAAACGAACAAGTACTTACCAAAAGAGAGAAGATTTCCAGTTCAGTTTCTTCATCGTTCGTATGGTTGAAAAGTGTCTTATTTCTTACAATAATAAAATCTATGAGACATGAAGCCATCCTGCCATACGACCATATCACCCTGCTGTGAAGAACAAACAGGTCAGTACATTTTCTAACCAAGGTAGGTCATTCATATCTGAAATAGCTGTGTTCTGAAATAAAAAATATTAACGAGGAAGTACTTACCAAGAGAGAGAAGATTTCCATTTCAGTTTCTTCATCGTTCGTATGGCTGAAACGTGTCTCGTTTCTTACAATAATATGATCAAGGAAACATTAAGCATTCTTGCCATATGACCATATCACCCTGCTGTGAAGAACAAACAGGTCAGTACATTTTCTAATCAAGGTAGGTCATTCTTATCTGAAATAGCTGTGTCTTGCAATAAAAAATAATAAACGAGCAAGGACTTACCAAAAGAGAGAAGATTTCCAGTTCAGTTTCTTCATCGCTCGTATGGTTGAAAAGTGTCTTATTTCTTACAATAATAAAATCTATGAGACATTAAGCCATCCTGCCATACGACCATATCACCTTGCTGTGAAGAACAAACAGGTCAGTACATTTTCTAATCAAGGTATGTTATTCATATCTGAAATAGCTGTGTTTTGAAATAAAAAATATTAAACGAGGAAGTACTTACCAAAAGAGAGAAGATTTCCAGTTCAGTTTCTTCATCGTTCGTATGGCTGAAACGTGTCTCGTTTCTTACAATAATAAGATCAAGGAAACATTAAGCTTTCTTGCCATATGACCATATCACCCTGCTGTGAAGAACAAACAGGTCAGTACATTTTCTAATCAAGGTAGGTCATTCTTATCTGAAATAGCTGTGTCTTGCAATAAAAAATAATAAACGAGCAAGTACTTACCAAAAGAGAGAAGATTTCCAGTTCAGTTTCTTCATCGTTCGTATAGTTGAAAAGTGTCTTATTTCTTACAATAATAAAATCTATGAGACATTAAGCCATCCTGCCATATGACCATATCACCCTGCTGTGAAGAACAACAGGTCAGTACATTTTCTAATCAAGGTAGGTCATTCATAACTGAAATAGCTGTGTTTTTAAATAAAAAATATTAAACGAGGAAGTACTTACCAAAAGAGATAAGATTTCCAGTTCAGTTTCTTCATCGTTCGTATGGCTGAAACGTGTCTCGTTTCTTACAATAATAAGATCAAGGAAACATTAAGCTTTCTTGCCATATGACCATATCACCCTGCTGTGAAGAACAAACAGGTCAGAACATTTTCTAATCAAGGTAGGTCATTCATATCTGAAATAGCTGTGTCTTGCAATAAAAAATAATAAACGAGCAAGTACTTACCAAAAGAGAGAAGATTTCCAGTTCAGTTTCTTCATTGTTCGTATGGTTGAAAAGTGTCTTATTTCTTACAATAATAAAATCTATGAGACACTAAGCCATCCTGCCATATGACCATATCACCCTGCTGTGAAGAACAAACAGGTCAGTACATTTTGTAATCAAGGTAGGTCATTCATATCTGAAATAGCTGTGTTTTGCAATAAAAAATAATAAACGAACAAGTACTTACCAAAAGAGAGAAGATTTCCAGTTCAGTTTCTTCATCGTTCGTATTGTTGAAAAGTGTCTTATTTCTTACAATAATAAAATCTATGAGACATTAAGCCATCCTGCCATACGACCATATCACCCTGCTGTGAAGAACGAACAGGTCAGTACATTTTCTAATCAAGGTAGGTCATTCATATCTGAAATAGCTGTGTTTTGAAATAAAAAATATTAAACGAGGAAGTACTTACCAAAAGAGAGAAGATTTCCAGTTCAGTTTCTTCATCGTTCGTATGGCTGAAACGTGTCTCGTTTCTTACAATAATAAGATCAAGGAAACATTAAGCTTTCTTGCCATATGACCATATCACCCTGCTGTGAAGAACAAACAGGTCAGTACATTTTCTAATCAAGGTAGGTCATTCATATCTGAAATAGTTGTGTCTTGCAATAAAAAATAATAAACGAGCAAGTACTTACCAAAAGAGAGAAGATTTCCAGTTCAGTTTCTTCATCGTTCGTATGGTTGAAAAGTGTCTTATTTCTTACAATAATAAAATCTATGAGACATTTAGCCATCCTGCCATATGACCATATCACCCTGCTGTGAAGAACAAACAGGTCAGTACATTTTGTAATCAAGGTAAGTCATTCATATCTGAAATAGCTGTGTTTTGCAATAAGAAATAATAAACGAACAAGTACTTACCAATAGAGAGAAGATTTCCAGTTCAGTTTCTTCATCGTTCGTATGGTTGAAAAGTGTCTTATTTCTTACAATAATAAAATCTATGAGACATTAAGCCATCCTTCCATATGACCATATCACCCTGCTGTGATGAACAAACAGGACAGTACATTTTCTAATCAAGGTAGGTCATTCATATCTGAAATAGTTGTGTTTTGCAATAAAAAATAATAAACGAACAAGTACTTACCAAAAGAGAGAAGATTTCCAGTTCAGTTTCTTCATCGTTCGTATGGTTGAAAAGTGTCTTATTTCTTACAATAATAAAATCTATGAGACATTAAGCCACCTTGCCATACGACCATATCACCCTGCTGTGAAGAACAAACAGGTCAGTACATTTTCTAACCAAGGTAGGTCATTCATATCTGAAATAGCTGTGTTTTGAAATAAAAAATATTAAACGAGGAAGTACTTACCAAAAGAGAGAAGATTTCCAGTTCAGTTTCTTCATCGTTCGTATGGCTGAAACGTGTCTCGTTTCTTACAATAATAAGATCAAGGAAACATTAAGCTTTCTTGCCATATGACCATATCACCCTGCTGTGAAGAACAAACAGTTCAGTACATTTTCTAATCAAGGTAGGTCATTCACATCTGAAATAGCTGTGTATTGAAATAAAAAATATTAAACGAGGAAGTACTTACCAAAAGAGAGAAGATTTCCAGTTCAGTTTCTTCATCGTTCGTATGGCTGAAACGTGCCTCGTTTCTTACAATAATAAGATCAAGGAAACATTAAGCTTTCTTGCCATATGACCATATCACCCTGCTGTGAAGAACAAACAGGTCAGTACATTTTCTAATCAAGGTAGGTCAGTCTTATCTGAAATAGCTGTGTCTTGCAATAAAAAATAATAAACGAGCAAGTACTTACCAAAAGAGAGAAGATTTCCAGTTCAGTTTCTTCATCGTTCGTATGCTTGAAAAGTGTCTTATTTCTTACAATAATAAAATCTATGAGACATTAAGCCATCCTGCCATACGACCATATCACCCTGCTGTGAAGAACAAACAGGTCAGTACATTTTCTAATCAAGGTAGGTCATTCATAACTGAAATAGCTGTGTTTTGAAATAAAAAATATTAAACGAGGAAGTACTTACCAAAAGAGAGAAGATTTCCAGTTCAGTTTCTTCATCGTTCGTATGGCTGAAACGTGTCTCGTTTCTTACAATAATAAGATCAAGGAAACATTAAGCTTTCTTGCCATATGACCATATCACCCTGCTGTGAAAAACAAACAGGTCAGTACATTTTCTAATCAAGGTAGGTCATTCATATCTGAAATAGCTGTGTTTTGAAATAAAAAATATTACACGAGGAAGTACTTACCAAAAGAGAGAAGATTTCCAGTTCAGTTTCTTCATCGTTCGTATGGCTGAAACGTGTCTCGTTTCTTACAATAATAATATCAAGGAAACATTAAGCTTTCTTGCCATATGACCATATCACCCTGCTGTGAAGAACAAACAGGTCAGTACATTTTCTAATCAAGGTAGGTCATTCATATCTGAAATAGCTGTGTCTTGCAATAAAAAATAATAAACGAGCAAGTACTTACCAAAAGAGAGAAGATTTCCAGTTCAGCTTCTTCATCGTTCGTATGATCGAAAAGTGTCTTATTTCTTACAATAATAAAATCTATCAGACATTAAGCCATCCTGCCATATGACCATATCACCCTGCTGTGAAGAACAAACAGGTCAGTACATTTTCTAATCAAGGTAGGTCATTCATATCTGAAATAGCTGTGTTTTGAAATAAAAAATATTACACGAGGAAGTACTTACCAAAAGAGAGAAGATTTCCAGTTCAGTTTCTTCATCGTTCGTATGGCTGAAACGTGTCTCGTTTCTTACAATAATAATATCAAGGAAACATTAAGCTTTCTTGCCATATGACCATATCACCCTGCTGTGAAGAACAAACAGGTCAGTACATTTTCTAATCAAGGTAGGTCATTCATATCTGAAATAGCTGTGTTTTGAAATAAAAAATATTAAACGAGGAACTACTTACCAAAAGAGAGAAGATTTCCAGTTCAGTTTCTTCATCGTTCGTATGGCTGAAACGTGTCTCGTTTCTTACAATAATAAGATCAAGGAAACATTAAGCTTTCTTGCCATATGACCATATCACCCTGCTGTGAAGAACAATCAGGTCAGTACATTTTCTAATCAAGGTAGGTCATTCATATCTGAAATAGCTGTGTCTTGCAATAAAAAATAATAAACGAGCAAGTACTTACCAAAAGAGAGAAGATTTCCAGTTCAGTTTCTTCATTGTTCGTATGGTTGAAAAGTGTCTTATTTCTTACAATAATAAAATCTATGAGACATTAAGCCATCCTGCCATATGACCATATCACCCAGCTGTGAAGAACAAACAGGTCAGTACATTTTCTAATCAAGGTAGGTCATTCATATCTGAAATAGCTGTGTTTTGCAATAAAATATATTAAACGAACAAGTACTTACCAAAAGTGAGAAGATTTCCAGTTCAGTTTCTTCATCGTTCGTATGGCTGAAACGTGTCTCGTTTCTTACAATAATAAGATCAAGGAAACATTAAGCTTTCTTGCCATTTGACCATATCACCCTGCTGTGAAGAACAAACAGGTCAGTACATTTTCTAATCAAGGTAGGTCATTCATATCTGAAATAGCTGTGTTTTGAAATAAAAAATATTACACGAGGAAGTACTTACCAAAAGAGAGAAGATTTCCAGTTCAGTTTCTTCATCGTTCGTATGGCTGAAACGTGTCTCGTTTCTTACAATAATAATATCAAGGAAACATTAAGCTTTCTTGCCATATGACCATATCACCCTGCTGTGAAGAACAAACAGGTCAGTACATTTTCTAATCAAGGTAGGTCATTCATATCTGAAATAGCTGTGTCTTGCAATAAAAAATAATAAACGAGCAAGTACTTACCAAAAGAGAGAAGATTTCCAGTTCAGCTTCTTCATCGTTCGTATGATCGAAAAGTGTCTTATTTCTTACAATAATAAAATCTATCAGACATTAAGCCATCCTGCCATATGACCATATCACCCTGCTGTGAAGAACAAACAGGTCAGTACATTTTCTAATCAAGGTAGGTCATTCATATCTGAAATAGCTGTGTTTTGAAATAAAAAATATTAAACGAGGAACTACTTACCAAAAGAGAGAAGATTTCCAGTTCAGTTTCTTCATCGTTCGTATGGCTGAAACGTGTCTCGTTTCTTACAATAATAAGATCAAGGAAACATTAAGCTTTCTTGCCATATGACCATATCACCCTGCTGTGAAGAACAATCAGGTCAGTACATTTTCTAATCAAGGTAGGTCATTCATATCTGAAATAGCTGTGTCTTGCAATAAAATATAATAAACGAGCAAGTACTTACCAAAAGAGAGAAGATTTCCAGTTCAGTTTCTTCATTGTTCGTATGGTTGAAAAGTGTCTTATTTCTTACAATAATAAAATCTATGAGACATTAAGCCATCCTGCCATATGACCATATCACCCAGCTGTGAAGAACAAACAGGTCAGTACATTTTCTAATCAAGGTAAGTCATTCATATCTGAAATAGCTGTGTTTTGCAATAAAATATATTAAACGAACAAGTACTTACCAAAAGTGAGAAGATTTCCAGTTCAGTTTCTTCATCGTTCGTATGGTTGAAAAGTGTTTTATTTCTTACAATAATAAAATCTATGAGACATTAAGCCATCCTGCCATACGACCATATCACCCTGCTGTGAAGAACAAACAGGTCCGTACATTTTCTAATCAAGTTAGGTAATTCATATCTGAAATAGCTGTGTTTTGAAATAAAATATATTAAACGATGAAGTACTTACCAAAAGAGAGAAGATTTCCAGTTCAGTTTCTTCATCGTTCGTATTGTTGAAAAATGTCTTATTTCTTACAATAATAATATCTATGAGACATTAAGCCATCCTGCCATATGACCATATCACCCTGCTGTGAAGAACAAACAGGTCAGTACATTTTCTAATCAGGCTAGGTCAGTCATATCTGAAATAGCTGTTTCTTGCAATAAAAAATAATAAACGAGCAAGTACTTACCAAAACAGAGAGGTTTTGCAGTTCAGATTCTTCATCGTGCATATGGTTGAAAAGTGTCGCATTTCTTACAATAATAAAATCTATGAGACATTGAGCCATCCTGCCATACGACCATATCACACTGCTGTGAAGAACAAACAGGTCAGTACATTTTCTAATCAAGGTAGGTCATTCATATCTGAAATAGCTGTGTTTTGAAATAAAATATATTAAACGAAGAAGTACTTACCAAAAGAGAGAAGATTTCCAATTCAGTTTCTTCATCGTTCGTATGGCTGAAACGTGTCTCGTTTCTTACAATAATAAGATCAAAGAAACATTAAGCTTTCTTGCCATATCACCATATCACCCTGCTGTGAAGAACAAACAGGTCAGTACATTTTCTAATCAAGGTAGGTCATTCATATCTGAAATAGCTCTGTCTTGCAATAAAAAGTAATAAACGAGCAAATACTTACCAGAAGAGAGAAGATTTCCAGTTCAGTCTCTTCATCGTTCGTATGGTTGAAAAGTGTCTTATTTCTTACAATAATAAAATCTATGAAACATTAAGCCATCCTGCCATACGACCATACCACCCTGCTGTGAAGAACAAACAGGTCAGTACATTTTCTAATCAAGGTAGGTCAATCATATCTGAAATAGCTGTGTTTTGAAATAAAAAATATTAAACGAGGAAGTACTTACCAAAAGAGAGAAGATTTACAGTTCAGTTTCTTCATCGTTCGTATGGCTGAATAGTGTCTCGTTTCTTACAATAATAAGATCAAGTAAACATTAAGCTTTCTTGCCATATGACCATATCACCCTGCTGTGAAGAACAAACAGGTCAGTACATTTCCTAATCAAGGTAGGTCATTCATATCTGAAATAGCTGTGTTTTGAAATAAAAAATATTAAACGAGGAAGTACTTACCAAAAGAGAGAAGATTTCCAGTTCAGTTTCTTCATCGTTCGTATGGCTGAAACGTGTCTCGTTTCTTACAATAATAAGATCAAGGAAACATTAAGCTTCCTTGCCATATGGCCATATCACCCTGCTGTGAAGAACAAACAGGTCAGTACATTTTCTAATCAAGGTAGGTCATTTATATCTGAAATAGCTGTGTCTTGCAATAAAAAATAATAAACGAGCAAGTACTTACCAAAAGAGAGAAGATTTCCAGGTCAGTTTCTTCATCGTTCGTATGGTTGAAAAGTGTCTTATTTCTTACAATAATAAAATCTATGAGACATTAAGCCATCCTGCCATACGACCATATCACCCTGCTGTGAAGAACAAACAGGTCAGTACATTTTCTAATCAAGGTAGGTCATTCATATCTGAAATAGCTGTGTTTTGAAATAAAAAATATTAAACGAGGAAGTACTTACCAAAAGAGAGAAGATTTCCAGTTCAGTTTCTTCATCGTTCGTATGGCTGAAACGTGTCTCGTTTCTTACAATAATAACATCAAGGAAACATTAAGCTTTCTTGCCATATGACCATATCTCCCTGCTGTGAAGAACAAACAGGTCAGTACATTTTCTAATCAAGGTAGGTCATTCATATCTGATATAGCTGTGTTTTGAAATAAAAAATATTAAACGAGGAAGTACTTACCAAAAGAGAGAAGATTTCCAGTTCAGTTTCTTCATCGTTCGTATGGCTGAAACGTGTCTCGTTTCTTACAATAATAAGATCAAAGAAACATTAAGCTTTCTTGCCATATGACCATAACACCCTGCTGTGAAGAACAAACAGGTCAGTACATTTTCTAATCAAGGTAGGTCATTCATATCTGAAATAGCTCTGTCTTGCAATAAAAAATAATAAACGAGCAAATACTTACCAAAAGAGAGAAGATTTCCAGTTCAGTTACTTCATCGTTCGTATGGTTGAAAAGTGTCTTATTTCTTACAATAATAAAATCTATGAGACATTAAGCCATCCTGCCATACGACCATATCACCCTGCTGTGAAGAACAAACAGGTCAGTACACTTCTCTAATCAAGGTAGGTCAATCATATCTGAAATAGCTGTGTTTTGAAATAAAAAATATTAAACGAGGAAGTACTTACCAAAAGAGAGAAGATTTCCAGTTCAGTTTCTTCATCGTTCGTATGGCTGAAACGTGTCTCGTTTCTTACAATAATAAGATCAAGGAAACATTAAGCTTTCTTGCCATATGACCATATCACCCTGCTGTGAAGAACAAACAGGTCAGAACATTTTCTAATCAAGGTAGGTCATTCATATCTGAAATAGCTGTGTCTTGCAATAAAAAATAATAAACGAGCAAGTACTTACCAAAAGAGAGAAGATTTGCAGTTCAGTTTCTTCATTGTTCGTATGGTTGAAAAGTGTCTTATTTCTTACAATAATAAAATCTATGAGACATTAAGCCCTCCTGCCATATGACCATATCACCCTGCTGTGAAGAACAAACAGGTCAGTACATTTTGTAATCAAGGTAGGTCATTCATATCTGAAATAGCTGTGTTTTGCAATAAAAAATAATAAACGAACAAGTACTTACCAAAAGAGAGAAGATTTCCAGTTCAGTTTCTTCATCGTTCGTATTGTTGAAAAGTGTCTTATTTCTTACAATAATAAAATCTATGAGACATTAAGCCATCCTGCCATACGATCATATCACCCTGCTGTGAAGAACAAACAGGTCAGTACATTTTCTAATCAAGGTAGGTAATTCATATCTGAAATAGCTATGTTTTGAAATAAAAAATATTAAACGAGGAAGTACTTACCAAAAGAGAGAAGATTTCCAGTTCAGTTTCTTCATCGTTCGTATGGCTGAAACGTGTCTCGTTTCTTACAATAATAAGATCAAGGAAACATTAAGCTTTCTTGCCATGTGACCATATCACCCTGCTGTGAAGAACAAACAGGTCAGTACATTTTCTAATCAAGGTAGGTCATTCATATCTGAAATAGTTGTGTCTTGCAATAAAAAATAATAAACGAGCAAGTACTTACCAAAAGAGAGAAGATTTCCAGTTCAGTTTCTTCATCGTTCGTATGGTTGAAAAGTGTCTTATTTCTTACAATAATAAAATCTATGAGACATTAAGCCATCCTGCCATATGACCATATCACCCTGCTGTGAAGAACAAACAGGTCAGTACATTTTGTAATCAAGGTAAGTCATTCATATCTGAAATAGCTGTGTTTTGCAATAAAAAATAATAAACGAACAAGTACTTACCAATAGAGAGAAGACTTCCAGTTCAGTTTCTTCATCGTTCGTATGGTTGAAAAGTGTCTTATTTCTTACAATAATAAAATCTATGAGACATTAAGCCATCCTTCCATATGACCATATCACCCTGCTGTGATGAACAAACAGGTCAGTACATTTTCTAATCAAGGTAGGTCATTCATATCTGAAATAGTTGTGTTTTGCAATAAAAAATAATAAACGAACAAGTACTTACCAAAAGAGAGAAGATTTCCAGTTCAGTTTCTTCATCGTTCGTATGGTTGAAAAGTGTCTTATTTCTTACAATAATAAAATCTATGAGACATTAAGCCACCTTGCCATACGACCATATCACCCTGCTGTGAAGAACAAACAGGTCAGTACATTTTCTAACCAAGGTAGGTCATTCATATCTGAAATAGCTGTGTTTTGAAATAAAAAATATTAAACGAGGAAGTACTTACCAAAAGAGAGAAGATTTCCAGTTCAGTTTCTTCATCGTTCGTATGGCTGAAACGTGTCTCGTTTCTTACAATAATAAGATCAAGGAAACATTAAGCTTTCTTGCCATATGACCATATCACCCTGCTGTGAAGAACAAACAGTTCAGTACATTTTCTAATCAAGGTAGGTAATTCATATCTGAAATAGCTGTGTATTGAAATAAAAAATATTAAACGAGGAAGTACTTACCAAAAGAGAGAAGATTTCCAGTTCAGTTTCTTCATCGTTCGTATGGCTGAAACGTGTCTCGTTTCTTACAATAATAAGATCAAGGAAACCTTAAGCTTTCTTGCCATATGACCATATCACCCTGCTGTGAAGAACAAACAGGTCAGTACATTTTCTAATCAAGGTAGGTCAGTCTTATCTGAAATAGCTGTGTCTTGCAATAAAAAATAATAAACGAGCAAGTACTTACCAAAAGAGAGAAGATTTCCAGTTCAGTTTCTTCATCGTTCGTATGGTTGAAAAGTGTCTTATTTTTTACAATAATAAAATCTATGAGACATTAAGCCATCCTGCCATACGACCATATCACCCTGCTGTGAAGAACAAACAGGTCAGTACATTTTCTAATCAAGGTAGGTCATTCATAACTGAAATAGCTGTGTTTTGAAATAAAAAATATTAAACGAGGAAGTACTTACCAAAAGAGAGAAGATTTCCAGTTCAGTTTCTTCATCGTTCGTATGGCTGAAACGTGTCTCGTTTCTTACAATAATAAGATCAAGGAAACATTAAGCTTTCTTGCCATATGACCATATCACCTTGCTGTGAAGAACAAACAGGTCAGTACATTTTCTAATCAAGGTAGGTCATTCATATCTGAAATAGCTGTGTTTTGAAATAAAAAATATTACACGAGGAAGTACTTACCAAAAGAGAGAAGATTTCCAGTTCAGTTTCTTCATCGTTCGTATGGCTGAAACGTGTCTCGTTTCTTACAATAATAATATCAAGGAAACATTAAGCTTTCTTGCCATATGACCATATCACCCTGCTGTGAAGAACAAACAGGTCAGTACATTTTCTAATCAAGGTAGGTCATTCATATCTGAAATAGCTGTGTCTTGCAATAAAAAATAATAAACGAGCAAGTACTTACCAAAAGAGAGAAGATTTCCAGTTCAGCTTCTTCATCGTTCGTATGATCGAAAAGTGTCTTATTTCTTGCAATAATAAAATCTATCAGACATTAAGCCATCCTGCCATATGACCATATCACCCTGCTGTGAAGAACAAACAGGTCAGTACATCTTCTAATCAAGGTAGGTCATTCATATCTGAAATAGCTGTGTTTTGAAATAAAAAATATTAAACGAGGAACTACTTACCAAAAGAGAGAAGATTTCCAGTTCAGTTTCTTCATCGTTCGTATGGCTGAAACGTGTCTCGTTTCTTACAATAATAAGATCAAGGAAACATTAAGCTTTCTTGCCATATGACCATATCACCCTGCTGTGAAGAACAATCAGGTCAGTACATTTTCTAATCAAGGTAGGTCATTCATATCTGAAATAGCTGTGTCTTGCAATAAAAAATAATAAACGAGCAAGTACTTACCAAAAGAGAGAAGATTTCCAGTTCAGTTTCTTCATTGTTCGTATGGTTGAAAAGTGTCTTATTTCTTACAATAATAAAATCTATGAGACATTAAGCCATCCTGCCATATGACCATATCACCCAGCTGTGAAGAACAAACAGGTCAGTACATTTTCTAATCAAGGTAGGTCATTCATATCTGAAATAGCTGTGTTTTGCAATAAAATATATTAAACGAACAAGTACTTACCAAAAGTGAGAAGATTTCCAGTTCAGTTTCTTCATCGTTCGTATGGTTGAAAAGTGTCTTATTTCTTACAATAATAAAATCTATGAGACATTAAGCCATCCTGCCATATGACCATATCACCCTGCTGTGAAGAACAAACAGGTCAGTACATTTTGTAATCAAGGTAAGTCATTCATATCTGAAATAGCTGTGTTTTGCAATAAAAAATAATAAACGAACAAGTACTTACCAATAGAGAGAAGACTTCCAGTTCAGTTTCTTCATCGTTCGTATGGTTGAAAAGTGTCTTATTTCTTACAATAATAAAATCTATGAGACATTAAGCCATCCTTCCATATGACCATATCACCCTGCTGTGATGAACAAACAGGTCAGTACATTTTCTAATCAAGGTAGGTCATTCATATCTGAAATAGTTGTGTTTTGCAATAAAAAATAATAAACGAACAAGTACTTACCAAAAGAGAGAAGATTTCCAGTTCAGTTTCTTCATCGTTCGTATGGTTGAAAAGTGTCTTATTTCTTACAATAATAAAATCTATGAGACATTAAGCCACCTTGCCATACGACCATATCACCCTGCTGTGAAGAACAAACAGGTCAGTACATTTTCTAACCAAGGTAGGTCATTCATATCTGAAATAGCTGTGTTTTGAAATAAAAAATATTAAACGAGGAAGTACTTACCAAAAGAGAGAAGATTTCCAGTTCAGTTTCTTCATCGTTCGTATGGCTGAAACGTGTCTCGTTTCTTACAATAATAAGATCAAGGAAACATTAAGCTTTCTTGCCATATGACCATATCACCCTGCTGTGAAGAACAAACAGTTCAGTACATTTTCTAATCAAGGTAGGTAATTCATATCTGAAATAGCTGTGTATTGAAATAAAAAATATTAAACGAGGAAGTACTTACCAAAAGAGAGAAGATTTCCAGTTCAGTTTCTTCATCGTTCGTATGGCTGAAACGTGTCTCGTTTCTTACAATAATAAGATCAAGGAAACCTTAAGCTTTCTTGCCATATGACCATATCACCCTGCTGTGAAGAACAAACAGGTCAGTACATTTTCTAATCAAGGTAGGTCAGTCTTATCTGAAATAGCTGTGTCTTGCAATAAAAAATAATAAACGAGCAAGTACTTACCAAAAGAGAGAAGATTTCCAGTTCAGTTTCTTCATCGTTCGTATGGTTGAAAAGTGTCTTATTTTTTACAATAATAAAATCTATGAGACATTAAGCCATCCTGCCATACGACCATATCACCCTGCTGTGAAGAACAAACAGGTCAGTACATTTTCTAATCAAGGTAGGTCATTCATAACTGAAATAGCTGTGTTTTGAAATAAAAAATATTAAACGAGGAAGTACTTACCAAAAGAGAGAAGATTTCCAGTTCAGTTTCTTCATCGTTCGTATGGCTGAAACGTGTCTCGTTTCTTACAATAATAAGATCAAGGAAACATTAAGCTTTCTTGCCATATGACCATATCACCTTGCTGTGAAGAACAAACAGGTCAGTACATTTTCTAATCAAGGTAGGTCATTCATATCTGAAATAGCTGTGTTTTGAAATAAAAAATATTACACGAGGAAGTACTTACCAAAAGAGAGAAGATTTCCAGTTCAGTTTCTTCATCGTTCGTATGGCTGAAACGTGTCTCGTTTCTTACAATAATAATATCAAGGAAACATTAAGCTTTCTTGCCATATGACCATATCACCCTGCTGTGAAGAACAAACAGGTCAGTACATTTTCTAATCAAGGTAGGTCATTCATATCTGAAATAGCTGTGTCTTGCAATAAAAAATAATAAACGAGCAAGTACTTACCAAAAGAGAGAAGATTTCCAGTTCAGCTTCTTCATCGTTCGTATGATCGAAAAGTGTCTTATTTCTTGCAATAATAAAATCTATCAGACATTAAGCCATCCTGCCATATGACCATATCACCCTGCTGTGAAGAACAAACAGGTCAGTACATCTTCTAATCAAGGTAGGTCATTCATATCTGAAATAGCTGTGTTTTGAAATAAAAAATATTAAACGAGGAACTACTTACCAAAAGAGAGAAGATTTCCAGTTCAGTTTCTTCATCGTTCGTATGGCTGAAACGTGTCTCGTTTCTTACAATAATAAGATCAAGGAAACATTAAGCTTTCTTGCCATATGACCATATCACCCTGCTGTGAAGAACAATCAGGTCAGTACATTTTCTAATCAAGGTAGGTCATTCATATCTGAAATAGCTGTGTCTTGCAATAAAAAATAATAAACGAGCAAGTACTTACCAAAAGAGAGAAGATTTCCAGTTCAGTTTCTTCATTGTTCGTATGGTTGAAAAGTGTCTTATTTCTTACAATAATAAAATCTATGAGACATTAAGCCATCCTGCCATATGACCATATCACCCAGCTGTGAAGAACAAACAGGTCAGTACATTTTCTAATCAAGGTAGGTCATTCATATCTGAAATAGCTGTGTTTTGCAATAAAATATATTAAACGAACAAGTACTTACCAAAAGTGAGAAGATTTCCAGTTCAGTTTCTTCATCGTTCGTATGGTTGAAAAGTGTTTTATTTCTTACAATAATAAAATCTATGAGACATTAAGCCATCCTGCCATACGACCATATCACCCTGCTGTGAAGAACAAACAGGTCAGTACATTTTCTAATCAAGGTAGGTAATTCATATCTGAAATAGCTGTGTTTTGAAATAAAATATATTAAACGAGGAAGTACTTACCAAAAGAGAGAAGATTTCCAGTTCAGTTTCTTCATCGTTCGTATTGTTGAAAAATGTCTTATTTCTTACAATAATAATATCTATGAGACATTAACCCATCCTGCCATATGACCATATAACCCTGCTGTGAAGAACAAACAGGTCAGTACATTTTCTAATCAGGCTAGGTCAGTCATATCTGAAATAGCTGTGTCTTGCAATAAAAAATAATAAACGAGCAAGTACTTACCAAAACAGAGAGGTTTTGCAGTTCAGATTCTTCATCGTGCATATGGTTGAAAAGTGTCTCATTTCTTACAATAATAAAATCTATGAGACATTGAGCCATCCTGCCATACGACCATATCACACTGCTGTGAAGAACAAACAGGTCAGTACATTTTCTAATCAAGGTAGGTCATTCATATCTGAAATAGCTGTGTTTTGAAATAAAATATATTAAAGGAAGAAGTACTTACCAAAAGAGAGAAGATTTCCAGTTCAGTTTCTTCATCGTTCGTATGGCTGAAACGTGTCTCGTTTCTTACAATAATAAGATCAAAGAAACATTAAGCTTTCTTGCCATATGACCATATCACCCTGCTGTGAAGAACAAACAGGTCAGTACATTTTCTAATCAAGGTAGGTCATTCATATCTGAAATAGCTCTGTCTTGCAATAAAAAGTAATAAACGAGCAAATACTTACCAGAAGAGAGAAGATTTCCAGTTCAGTCTCTTCATCGTTCGTATGGTTGAAAAGTGTCTTATTTCTTACAATAATAAAATCTATGAAACATTAAGCCATCCTGCCATACGACCATACCACCCTGCTGTGAAGAACAAACAGGTCAATACATTTTCTAATCAAGGTAGGTCAATCATATCTGAAATAGCTGTGTTTTGAAATAAAAAATATTAAACGAACAAGTACTTACCAAAAGAGAGAAGATTTACAGTTCAGTTTCTTCATCGTTCGTATGGCTGAATAGTGTCTCGTTTCTTACAATAATAAGATCAAGTAAACATTAAGCTTTCTTGCCATATGACCATATCACCCTGCTGTGAAGAACAAACAGGTCAGTACATTTCCTAATCAAGGTAGGTCATTCATATCTGAAATAGCTGTGTTTTGAAATAAAAAATATTAAACGAGGAAGTACTTACCAAAAGAGAGAAGATTTCCAGTTCAGTTTCTTCATCGTTCGTATGGCTGAAACGTGTCTCGTTTCTTACAATAATAAGATCAAGGAAACATTAAGCTTCCTTGCCATATGACCATATCACCCTGCTGTGAAGAACAAACAGGTCAGTACATTTTCTAATCAAGGTAGGTCATTCATATCTGAAATAGCTGTGTCTTGCAATAAAAAATAATAAACGAGCAAGTACTTACCAAAAGAGAGAAGATTTCCAGGTCAGTTTCTTCATCGTTCGTATGGTTGAAAAGTGTCTTATTTCTTACAATAATAAAATCTATGAGACATTAAGCCATCCTGCCATACGACCATATCACCCTGCTGTGAAGAACAAACAGGTCAGTACATTTTCTAATCAAGGTAGGTCATTCATATCTGAAATAGCTGTGTTTTGAAATAAAATATATTAAACGAGGAAGTACTTACCAAAAGAGAGAAGATTTCCAGTTCAGTTTCTTCATCGTTCGTATGGCTGAAACGTGTCTCGTTTCTTACAATAATAACATCAAGGAAACATTAAGCTTTCTTGCCATATGACCATATCTCCCTGCTGTGAAGAACAAACAGGTCAGTACATTTTCTAATCAAGGTAGGTCATTCATATCTGATATAGCTGTGTTTTGAAATAAAAAATATTAAACGAGGAAGTACTTACCAAAAGAGAGAAGATTTCCAGTTCAGTTTCTTCATCGTTCGTATGGCTGAAACATGTCTCGTTTCTTACAATAATAAGATCAAAGAAACATTAAGCTTTCTTGCCATATGACCATATCACCCTGCTGTGAAGAACAAACAGGTCAGTACATTTTCTAATCAAGGTAGGTCATTCATATCTGAAATAGCTCTGTCTTGCAATAAAAAATAATAAACGAGCAAATACTTACCAAAAGAGAGAAGATTTCCAGTTCAGTTTCTTCATCGTTCGTATGGTTGAAAAGTGTCTTATTTCTTACAATAATAAAATCTATGAGACATTAAGCCATCCTGCCATACGACCATATCACCCTGCTGTGAAGAACAAACAGGTCAGTACACTTCTCTAATCAAGGTAGGTCAATCATATCTGAAATAGCTGTGTTTTGAAATAAAAAATATTAAACGAGGAAGTACTTACCAAAAGAGAGAAGATTTCCAGTTCAGTTTCTTCATCGTTCGTATGGCTGAATAGTGTCTCGTTTCTTACAATAATAAGATCAAGGAAACATTAAGCTTTCTTGCCATATGACCATATCACCCTGCTGTGAAGAACAAACAGGTCAGTACATTTTCTAATGAAGGTAGGTCATTCATATCTGAAATAGCTGTGTTTTGAAATAAAAAATATTAAACGAGGAAGTACTTACCAAAAGAGAGAAGATTTCCAGTTCAGTTTCTTCATCGTTCATATGGCTGAAACGTGTCTCGTTTCTTACAATAATAAGATCAAGGAAACATTAAGCTTCCTTGCCATATGACCATATCACCCTGCTGTGAAGAACAAACAGGTCAGTACATTTTCTAATCAAGGTAGGTCATTCATATCTGAAATAGCTGTGTCTTGCAATAAAAAATAATAAACGACCAAGTACTTACCAAAAGAGAGAAGATTTCCAGTACAGTTTCTTCATCGTTCGTATGGTTGAAAAGTGTCTTATTTCTTACAATAATAAAATCTATGAGACATTAAGCCATCCTGCCATACGACCATATCACCCTGCTGTGAAGAACAAACAGGTCAGTACATTTTCTAATCAAGGTAGGTCATTCATATCTGAAATAGCTGTGTTTTGAAATAAAAAATATTAAACGAGGAAGTACTTACCAAAAGAGAGAAGATTTCCAGTTCAGTTTCTTCATCGTTCGTATGGCTGAAACGTGTCTCGTTTCTTACAATAATAAGATCAAGGAAACATTAAGCTTTCTTGCCATATGACCATATCACCCTGCTGTGAAGAACAAACAGGTCAGTACATTTTCTAATCAAGGTAGGTCATTCATATCTGAAATAGCTGTGTTTTGAAATAAAAAATATTAAACGAGGAAGTACTTACCAAAAGAGAGAAGATTTCCAGTTCAGTTTCTTCATTGTTCGTATGGTTGAAAAGTGTCTTATTTCTTACAATAATAAAATCTATGAGACATTAAGCCATCCTGCCATATGACCATATCACCCTGCTGTGAAGAACAAACAGGTCAGTACATTTTCTAATCAAGGTAGGTCATTCATATCTGAAATAGCTGTGTTTTGCAATAAAAAATAATAAACGAACAAGTACTTACCAAAAGAGAGAAGATTTCCAGTTCAGGTCTTCATCGTTCGTATGGTTGAAAAGTGTCTTATTTCTTACAATAATAAAATCTATGAGACATTAAGCCATCCTGCCATACGACCATATCACACTGCTGTGAAGAACAAACAGGTCAGTACAATTTCTAATCAAGGTAGGTCATTCATATCTGAAATAGCTGTGTTTTGAAATAAAAAATATTAAACGAGGAAGTACTTACCAAAAGAGAGAAGATTTCCAGTTCAGTTTCTTCATCGTTCGTATGGCTGAAACGTGTCTCGTTTCTTACTATAATAAGATCAAGGAAACATTAAGCTTTCTTGCCATATGACCATATAACCCTGCTGTGAAGAACAAACAGGTCAGTACATTTTCTAATCAAGGTAGGTCATTCATATCTGAAATAGCTGTGTTTTGCAATAAAAAATATTAAACGAGGAAGTACTTACCAAAAGAGAGAAGATTTCCAGTTCAGTTTCTTCATCGTTCGTATGGCTGAAACGTGTCTCGTTTCTTACAATAATAAGATCAAGGAAACATTAAGCTTTCGTGCCATATGACCATATCACACTGCTGTGAAGAACAAACAGGTCAGTACATTTGCTAATCAAGGTAGGTCATTCATATCTGAAATAGCTGTGTCTTGCAATAAAAAATAATAAACGAGCAAGTACTTACCAAAAGAGAGAAGAATTCCAGTTCAGTTTCTTCATCGTTCGTATGGTTGAAAAGTGTCTTATTTCTTACAATAATAAAATCTATGAGACATTAAGCCATCCTGCCATACGACCATATCACCCTGCTGTGAAGAACAAACAGGTCAGTACATTTTCTAATCAAGGTAGGTAATTCATATCTGAAATAGCTGTGTTTTGAAATAAAAAATATTAAACGAGGAAGTACTTACCAAAAGAGAGAAGATTTCCAGTTCAGTTTCTTCATCGTTCGTATAGCTGAAGTGTGTCTCGTTTCTTACAATAATAAGATCAAGGAAACGTTAAGCTTTCTTGCCATATGACCATATCACCCTGCTGTGAAGAACAAACAGGTCAGTACATTTTCTAATCAAGGTAGGTCATTCATATCTGAAATAGCTGTGTTTTGAAATAAAAAATATTAAACGAGGAAGTACTTACCAAAAGAGAGAAGATTTCCAGTTCAGTTTCTTCATCGTTCATATGGCTGAAACGTGTCTCGTTTCTTACAATAATAAGATCAAGGAAACATTAAGCTTTCTTGCCATATGACCATATAACCCTGCTGTGAAGAACAAACAGGTCAGTACATTTTCTAATCAAGGAATGTCATTCATATCTGAAATAGCTGTGTTTTGAAATAAAAAATATTAAACGAGGAAGTACTTACCAAAGGAGAGAAGAATTCCAGTTCAGTTTTTCATCGTTCGTATGGCTGAAACGTGTCTCGCTTCTTACAATAATAAGATCAAGGAAACATTAAGCTTTCTTGCCTAATTTCCATATCACCCTGCTGTGAAGAACAAACAGGTCAGTATATTTTCTAACCAAGGTAGGTCATTCATATCTGAAATAGCTGTGTCTTGCAATAAAAAATAATAAACGAGCAAGTACTTATCAAAAGAGAGAAGATTTCCAGTTCAGTTTCTTCATTGTTCGTATGGTTGAAAAGTGTCTTATTTCTTACAATAATAAAATCTATGAGACATTAAGCCATCCTGCCATATGACCATATCACCCTGCTGTGAAGAACAAACAAGTCAGTACATTTTCTAATCAGGCTAGGTCAGTCATATCTGAAATAGCTGTGTCTTGCAATAAAAAATAATAAACGAGGAAGTACTTACCAAAACAGAGAGGTTTTGCAGTTCAGATACCTCATCGTGCATATGGTTGAAAAGTGTCTCATTTCTTACAATAATAAAATCTATGAGACATTAAGTCATCCTGCCATACGACCATATCACCCTGCTGTGAAGAACAAACAGGTCAGTACATTTTCTAATCAAGGTAGGTCATTCATATCTGAAATAGCTGTGTCTTGCAATAAAAAATAATAAACGAGCAAGTACTTACCAAAAGAGAGAAGATTTCGAGTTCAGTTTCTTCATCGTTCGTATGGTTGAAAAGTGTCTTATTTCTTACAATAACAAAATCTATGAGACATTAAGCCATCCTGCCATATGACCATATCACCCTGCTGTGAAGAACAAACAGGTCAGTACATTTTCTAATCAAGGTAGGTCATTCATATCTGAAATAGCTGTGTTTTGCAATAAAAAATAATAAACGAACAAGTACTTACCAAAAGAGAGAAGATTTCCAGTTCAGGTCTTCATCGTTCGTATGGTTGAAAAGTGTCTTATTTCTTACAATAATAAAATCTATGAGACATTAAGCCATCCTGCCATACGACCATATCACCCTGCTGTGAAGAACAAACAGGTCAGTACATTTTCTAATCAAGGTAGGTCATTCATATCTGAAATAGCTGTGTTTTGCAATAAAAAAGATTAAACGAGGAAGTACTTACCAAAAGAGAGACGATTTCCAGTTCAGTTTCTTCATCGTTCGTATGGCTGAAAAACGTCTCGTTTCTAACAATAATAAAATCAAGGAAACATTAAGCTTTGTTGCCATATGACCATATCACCCTGCTGTAAAGAACAAACAGATAAGTAAATTTTGTAATTAAGGTAGGTCATTCAAATCTGAAGTAGCTGTGTGTTACAATAAAAAATAATAAACGAGCAAGTACTTACCAAAAGAGAGAAGATTTTCAGTTTAGATTATTCATCGTTCGTATGGCTGAAAAGTGTCAGGTTTCTTACAATAATAAAACGCATGAGACATTAAGCCATCCTGCCATACGAACATATCACCCTGCTGTGATGAACAAACAGGTTAGTACATTTTCTAATCAAGGTAGGTCATTCATATCTGAAATAGCTGTGTCTTGCAATAAAAAATAATAAACGAGGAAGTACTTAACAAAAGAGAGAAGATTTTCAGTTCAGTTTCTTTATCGTTCAAATGGCTGAAAAGTGTTTCGTTTCTTACAATAATAAAATAAATGAGACATTAAGCCTTGCTGCCATATGACCATATCACCGTGCCGTGAAGAGCAAACAGATTAGTACATTTTGTAATTAAGGTAGGTCATTCATATCTTAACTAGCTGTGTCTTACAATAAAAAATAATAAACGGGGAAGTACTTACCAAAAGAGTGAAATTTTGCAGTTCAGTTTCTTCATCGTTCGTATGGTTGAAACGTGTTTCATTTCTTACAGTAATAAAATCAAGGAGACAATAAGCCTTCCTGCCATATGACCATATCACCCTGCTGTGAAGAACAAACAGATTAGTACATTTTGTAATTAAGGTAGGTCATTCATATCTGAAATATCAGGGTCTTACAATAAAAAGAATATAACGAGGAAGTACTTACCAAAAGGGAGATTTTCAGTTCAGATTCTTCATCGTTCGTATCGCTGAAAAGTGTCTCGTCTCATACAATAATAAAATCAATGAGACATTAAGCCTTCTTCCCATATGCCCTTATCACCGTGCTGTAAAGAACAAACAGGTTAGTACATTTTATAATCAAGGTAGGTCATACATATCTGAAATAGCTGTGACTTGCAATAAAAAATAAGAAACGACGAAGTACTTACCAAAAGAGAGAAGTTTTGCAGTTTAGATTCTTCCTCGTTCATATGGTTGGAAAGTGTCTCCTTTGTTACAATAATAAAATCAATCAGACCTTAAGCCTTCCTGCCATATGACGATATCACCCTGCTGTGAAGAACAAACAGATTAGTACATTTTGTAATTAAGGTAGGTCATTCATATCTGAATTAGCTGTGTCTTGCAATAAAAAATAATAAATAAGGCAGTACTTACCAAAAGAGAGACCATTTTCAGTTCAGATTCTTCATAGTTCGTATGGCTGAAAAGTGTCTCGTTTCTTACAATAAGAAAATTAATGAGAACATATGCCTTCCTGCCATATGACCATGTCACCCTGCTGTAAAGAACAAACAGGTTAGTACATTTTCTAATCAAGGTAGGTCATTCATATCTGAAATAGCTGTGTCTTGCAATAAAAAATAATAAACGAGGAAGTACTTACCAAAAGAGTGAAGCTTTACAGTTCAGTTTATTCATCGTTCGTATGGCTGAAAAGTGTTTCATTTCTTGCATTACTAAAATCAATGAGTCATTAAGCCTTCCTGCCATATGACCATATCACCCTCCTGTGAAGAGCAAACAGATTAGTACATTTCTATTCAAGGTAGGTCATTCATATCTGAAATAGCTGTGTCTTGCAAAAAAAAATAATAAACGAGGAAGTACTTACCAAAAGAGATAAGTTTTGCAGTTCAGATTCTTCATCGATGTTATGGTGGAAGAGTGTCTTGTTTCTTATAATAATAAAATCAATGAGACATTAAGCCATCCTGCCATATGACCATATCACCCAGGTGTGAAGAACAAACAGATTCGTACATTTTATAAGTAACGTAGGTCATTCATATCTGAAATAGCTGTGTCTTACAATAAAAAATAATAAACCAGAAAGTACTTACCAAAACGGAGAAGTTTTGCAGTTCAAATTCTTCATCGTTCGTATCGCTGAAAAGTGTCTCATTTCTTACAATAAGAAAATCAATGAGACATTAAGCCATCCTGCCATACGACCATGTCACCCTGCTGTAAAGAACAAACAGGTTAGTACATTTTCTAATCAAGGTAGGTCATTCATATCTGAAATAGCTGTGTCTTGCAATAAAAAATAATAAACGAGGAAGTACTTACCAAAAGAGTGAAGCTTTACAGTTCAGTTTATTCATCGTTCGTATGGCTGAAAAGTGTTTCATTTCTTGCATTACTAAAATCAATGAGTCATTAAGCCTTCCTGCTATATGACCATATAACCCTCCTGTGAAGAGCAAACAGATTAGTACATTTCTATTCAAGGTAGGTCATTCATATCTGAAATAGCTGTGTCTTGCAAAAAAAAAAAATAAACGAGGAAGTACTTACCAAAAGAGATAAGATTTGCACTTCAGATTCTTCATCGATCTTATGGTGGAAAAGTGTCTCGTTTCTTATAATAATGAAATCAATGAGGCATTAGGCCATCCCGCCATAAGACCATATCACCTGGCTGTGAAGAACAAACAGATTAGTACATTTTGTAACTAAGGTAGGTCATTCATATCTGAAATAGCTGTGTGTTATAATAAAATATAATAAACCAGGAAGTACTTATAAAATGGAGAAGTTTTGCAGTTCAAATTCTTCATCGTTCCTATCGCTGAAAAGTGTCTCATTTCTTACAATATTAAAATCAATGAGACATTAAGTCATCCTGCCATACGACCATATCACCCTGCTGTGAAGAACAATCAGATTAGTACATTTTCTAATGATGGTAGATCATTCATATCTGAAATAGTTGTGTCTTGCAATAAAAAATAATAAACGAGGAAGTACTTACCAAAAGAGAGAAGTTTTGCAGTTCAGTTTTTCTTCGTTCATATGGTTGCAAAGTGTATCGTTTCTTACAATAATAACATCAAGGAGACATTAAGCCTTCCTGCCTTATGACCATATCATCCTGCTGTGAAGAACAAACAGATTAGTACATTTTGTATATAAGGTAGGTCATTCATATCTGAAATAGCTGTGTCTTGCAAAAAAAAATAATAAATGAGGAAGTACTTACAAAAGAGTGAAGTTTTGCAGAACAGTTTCTTCACGTTCGAATGGCTGAAAAGTGTGTCGTTTCTTACAATAATAAAATCAAAGAGACATTATGCCTTCCTGCCTTATGACCATATCACCCTGCGGTGAAGAACAATCAGTTAAGTAGATTATCTAATCAAGGTAGGTCATTCATATCTGAAATAGCTGTGTCTTGCAATAAAAAATAATAAACGAGGAAGAACTTACAAAAAGATAGAAGATTTTTCGTTCAGATTATTCATCGTTCGTATGGCTGAAAAGAGTCTCTTTTCTTACAACAATAAAATCAATGAGACATTAAGCCTTCCTGCCATATGACCATATCACCCTGCTGTAAAGAACAAACAGATTAGTACAATTTGTAATTAAGGTAGGTCATTCATATCTGAAGTAGCTGTGTCTTACAATAAAAAATAATAAACGAGGAAGTACCTACCAAAAGAGAGAAGATTTTCAGTTCAGTTTCTTCATCGTTCGTATGGCTGAAAAGTGTCTCGTTTCTTACAAATAATAATATCAAGGAGACATTAAGCCTTCCTGCCATATGACCATATCACCCTGCTGTAAAGAACAAACAGATTAGTACATTTTGTAATTAAGGTACGTCAATTATATCTGAAGTTGCTGTGTCTTACAATAAAAAATAATAAACGAGGAAGTACTTACCAAAAGATAGAAGATTTTTAGTTCAAATTATTCATCGTTCGTATGGCTGAAAAGTGTTTCTTTTCTTACAATAATAAAATAAATGAGACATTAAGCCTTCCTGCCATATGACCAAATTACCCTGCGGTGAAGAACAAACAGGTTAGAAAATTTTCTAATCAAGGTAAGTCATTCATATCTGAAACAGCTGCGTCTTGCAATAAAAAATAATAAACGAGGAAGTACTTACCAAAAGAGAGAAGATTTTCATTTCAGTTTCTTCATCGTTTGTATGGCTGAAAAGTGTCTCGTTTCTTACAATAATAAAATCAAAGAGACATTATGCCTTCCTGCCTTATGACCATATCACCCTGCGGTGAAGAACAATCAGGTTAGTACATTTTCTAATCAAGGTAGGTCATTCATAAATGAAATAGCTGCCTCTTGCAATAAAAAATAATAAACGAGGAAGTACTTACCAAAAGACAGAAGATTTTCAGTTCAGTTTCTTCATCGTTCGTATTGCTGTAATGTGTCTCCTTTCTTACAATAATAAAATCAATGAGACATTAAGCCTTCCTGACATATGACCAAATCACCCTGCTGTGAAGAACAAACAGATTAGTACATTTTGTAATTAAAGTAGGTCATTCATATCTGAAATAGCTGTGTCCTGCAATAAAAAATAACAAACGAGGAAGTACTTACCAAAAGAGAGAAGTATTGCAGTTCACATTATTCATCGTTCGTATTGCTGAAATGTGTCTCCTTTCTTACAGTAATAAAATCAATGAGACATTAAGCCTTCCTGCCATATGACAATATCACCCTGTTGTGAAGAACAAACAGATTAGTACATTTTCTAACTAAGGTAGGTCATTCATATCTGAAATAGCTGTGTCTTGCAATAAAAAATAATAAACGAGGGAAGTACTTACTAAAAGAGTGAAATTTGCAGAACAGTGTCTTCATAGTTCGTATGGCTGAAAAGTGTTTTGTTTCTTACAATAATAAAATCAATGAGACATTAAGACTTCCTGACATATGACCATATCACCCTGCAGTGAAGAACAAACAGATTAGTACAATTTGTAATTAAGGTAGGTCATTCATATCTGAAATAGATGTGTTTAGCAATAAAAAATAATAAACGAGAAAGTACTTACCAAAAGAGTGAAATTTGCAGAACAGTTTCTTCATCGTTCGTATGGCTGAAAAGTGTTTTGTTTCTTACAATAATAAAATCAATGAGACATTAAGCCATCCTGACATATGACCATATCATCCTGCTGTGAAGAACAAACAGATTAGTACATTTTGTAATTAAGGTAGGTCATTCATATCTGAAATAGCTGTGTCTTGAAATAAAAAGTAATAAACGAGGAAGTACTTACCAAAAGAGTGAAATTTGCAGAACAGTTTCTTCATCGTTCGTATGGCTGAAAAGTGTCTTGTTTCTTACAATAATAAATTCAATGAGACATTAAGCCTTCCTGACATATGACCATATCACCCTGCTGTGAAGAACAAACAGATTAGTACATTTTGTAATTAAGGTAGGTCATTCATATCTGAAACAGCTGTGTCCTGCAATAAAAAATAATAAACGAGGAAGTACTTACCAAAAGAGTGAAACTTGCAGAAAAGTTTCTTCATCGTTCGTATGGCTGAAAAATGTTTGGTTTCTTACAATAATAAAATCAATGAGACATTAAGCCTTCCTGCCATATGACCATATCACCCTGCTGTGAAGAACAAACGGATTAGTACATTTTGTGATTAAGGTAGGTCATTCATATATGAAATAGCTGTGTCTTGCAATAAAAAATAATAAACGAGGAAGTACTTACCAAAAGACAGAAGATTTTCAATTCAGTCTCTTCGTCGTTCGTATTGCTGAAATGTGTCTCCTTTCTTACAATAACAAAATCAATGAGACATTAAGCCTTCCTGCCATATGACCATATCACCCTGCTGTGAAGAACAAACAGATTAGTACATTTTGTAATTAAGGTAGGTCACTCATATCTGAAATTGATGTGTGTAACAATAAAAAATAATAAACGAGGAAGTACTTACCAAAAGAGTGAAATTTGCAGAACTGTTTCTTCATCGTTCGTATGACTGAAATGTGTCTCCTTTCTTATAATAATAAAATCAATGAGACATTAAGCCTTCCTGACATATGACCAAATCACCCTGCTGCGAAGAACAAACAGATTAGTACATTTTGTAATTAAGGTAGGTTATTCATATCTGAAATAGCTGTGTTTTGCAATAAAAAATAATAAACGAGGAAGTACTTACCAAGAGGGAGATGTTTTGCAGTTCACATTTTTCATCGTTCGTATGGCTGAAAAGTGTCTCATTTCTTACAATAATAAAATCTATGAGACATTCAGCCATCCTGCTATATGACCATACCACACTACTGTGAAGAACAAACAGGTTAGTACATTTTCTAATCAAGGTAGGTCTTTCATATCTGAAATAGCTGTCTTGCAAAAAAAAAAAAAAAAAAAAAAACGAGGAAGTACTTGCCAAAAGAGAGGTGGTTTTCTGATCAAATTCAGCATCGTTCGTATGCCTGAAAAGTGTCTCGTTTCTTACAATAATAAAATCAATGAGACATTAAGCCTTCCTGCCATATGACCATATCACCCTTCTGTGAAGAACAAACAGATTAGTACATTTTGTGATTAACGTAGGTCATTCATATATGAAACAGCTGAGTCTTGCAATAAAAAATAATAAACGAGGAAGTACTTACCAAAAGACAGAAGATTTTCAGTTCAGTTTCTTCATTGTTCGTATTGCTGAAATGTGTCTCCTTCATTACAATAATAAAATCAATGACACATTAAGCCTTCCTGCCATATGTCCATATCACCCTGCTGTGAAGAACAAACAGATTAGTACATTTTGTAATTAAGGTAGGTCATTCATATCTGAAATACCTGTGTCCTGCATTAAAAAATAATAAACGAGAAAGTACTTACCAAAAGACAGAAGATTTTCAGTTCAGTTACTTCATCGTTCGTATTGCTGAAATGTATCTCCCTTCTTACAATAATAAAATCAATGAGACATTAAGCCTTCCTGACATATGACCATATCACCCTGCTGTGAAGAACAAACAGATTAGTACATTTTGTAATTAAGGTAGGTCATTCATATCTGAAATAGCTGTGTCTTGCAATAAAAAATAATAAACGAGGGAAGTACTTACTAAAAGAGTGAAATTTGCAGAACAGTTTCTTCATCGTTCGTATGGCTGAAAAGTGTTTTGTTTCTTACAATAATAAAATCAATGAGACATTAAGCCTTTCTGACATATGACCATATCATCCTGCTGTGAAGAACAAACAGATTAGTACATTTTGTAATTAAGGTACGTAATTCATATCTGAAATAGCTGTGTCTTGCAATAAAAAATAATAAACGAGGAAGTACTTACCAAAAGAGTGAAATTTGCAGAACAGTGTCTTCATAGTTCGTATGGCTGAAAAGTGTTTTGTTTCTTACAATAATAAAATCAATGAGACATTAAGACTTCCTGACATATGACCATATCACCCTGCAGTGAAGAACAAACAGATTAGTACAATTTGTAATTAAGGTAGGTCATTCATATCTGAAATAGATGTGTTTAGCAATAAAAAATAATAAACGAGAAAGTACTTACCAAAAGAGTGAAATTTGCAGAACAGTTTCTTCATCGTTCGTATGGCTGAAAAGTGTTTTGTTTCTTACAATAATAAAATCAATGAGACATTAAGCCATCCTGACATATGACCATATCATCCTGCTGTGAAGAACAAACAGATTAGTACATTTTGTAATTAAGGTAGGTCATTCATATCTGAAATAGCTGTGTCTTGAAATAAAAAGTAATAAACGAGGAAGTACTTACCAAAAGAGTGAAATTTGCAGAACAGTTTCTTCATCGTTCGTATGGCTGAAAAGTGTCTTGTTTCTTACAATAATAAATTCAATGAGACATTAAGCCTTCCTGACATATGACCATATCACCCTGCTGTGAAGAACAAACAGATTAGTACATTTTGTAATTAAGGTAGGTCATTCATATCTGAAACAGCTGTGTCCTGCAATAAAAAATAATAAACGAGGAAGTACTTACCAAAAGAGTGAAACTTGCAGAAAAGTTTCTTCATCGTTCGTATGGCTGAAAAATGTTTGGTTTCTTACAATAATAAAATCAATGAGACATTAAGCCTTCCTGCCATATGACCATATCACCCTGCTGTGAAGAACAAACGGATTAGTACATTTTGTGATTAAGGTAGGTCATTCATATATGAAATAGCTGTGTCTTGCAATAAAAAATAATAAACGAGGAAGTACTTACCAAAAGACAGAAGATTTTCAATTCAGTTTCTTCGTCGTTCGTATTGCTGAAATGTGTCTCCTTTCTTACAATAACAAAATCAATGAGACATTAAGCCTTCCTGCCATATGACCATATCACCCTGCTGTGAAGAACAAACAGATTAGTACATTTTGTAATTAAGGTAGGTCACTCATATCTGAAATTGATGTGTGTAACAATAAAAAATAATAAACGAGGAAGTACTTACCAAAAGAGTGAAATTTGCAGAACTGTTTCTTCATCGTTCGTATGACTGAAATGTGTCTCCTTTCTTATAATAATAAAATCAATGAGACATTAAGCCTTCCTGACATATGACCAAATCACCCTGCTGCGAAGAACAAACAGATTAGTACATTTTGTAATTAAGGTAGGTTATTCATATCTGAAATAGCTGTGTTTTGCAATAAAAAATAATAAACGAGGAAGTACTTACCAAGAGGGAGATGTTTTGCAGTTCACATTTTTCATCGTTCGTATGGCTGAAAAGTGTCTCATTTCTTACAATAATAAAATCTATGAGACATTCAGCCATCCTGCTATATGACCATATCACACTACTGTGAAGAACAAACAGGTTAGTACATTTTCTAATCAAGGTAGGTCTTTCATATCTGAAATAGCTGTGTCTTGCAAAAAAAAAAAAACGAGGAAGTACTTGCCAAAAGAGAGGTGGTTTTCTGATCAAATTCAGCATCGTTCGTATGCCTGAAAAGTGTCTCGTTTCTTACAATAATAAAATCAATGAGACATTAAGCCTTCCTGCCATATGACCATATCACCCTTCTGTGAAGAACAAACAGATTAGTACATTTTGTGATTAACGTAGGTCATTCATATATGAAACAGCTGAGTCTTGCAATAAAAAATAATAAACGAGGAAGTACTTACCAAAAGACAGAAGATTTTCAGTTCAGTTTCTTCATTGTTCGTATTGCTGAAATGTGTCTCCTTTATTACAATAATAAAATCAATGACACATTAAGCCTTCCTGCCATATGTCCATATCACCCTGCTGTGAAGAACAAACAGATTAGTACATTTTGTAATTAAGGTAGGTCATTCATATCTGAAATACCTGTGTCCTGCATTAAAAAATAATAAACGAGAAAGTACTTACCAAAAGACAGAAGATTTTCAGTTCAGTTACTTCATCGTTCGTATTGCTGAAATGTATCTCCTTTCTTACAATAATAAAATCAATGAGACATTAAGCCTTCCTGACATATGACCATATCACCCTGCTGTGAAGAACAAACAGATTAGTGCATTTTGTAATTAAGGTAGGTCATTCATATCTGAAATAGCTGTGTCTTGCAATAAAAAATAATAAGCGAGGAAGTACTTACCAAAAGAGTGAAATTTGCAGAACAGTTTCTTCATCGTTCGTATGGCTGAAAAGTGTTTTGTTTCTTACAATAATAAAATCAATGAGACATTAAGCCTTTCTGACATATGACCATATCATCCTGCTGTGAAGAACAAACAGATTAGTACATTTTGTAATTAAGGTACGTCATTCATATCTGAAATAGATGTGTCTTGTAAAAAAAAATAATAAACGAGGAAGTACTTACCAAAAGAGTGAAATTTGCAGAAAAGTTTCTTCATCGTTCGTATGGCTGAAAAGTGTTTTGTTTCTTACAATAATAAAATCAATGAGACATTAACCCTTCCTGACATATGACCATATCACCCTGCTGTGAAGAATAAACAGATTAGTACATTTTGTAATTAAGGTAGGTCATTCATATCTGAAATAGCTGTGTCTTGCAATAAAAAATAATAAACGAGGAAGTACTTACCAAAAGAGTGAAATTTGCAGAACAGTGTCTTCATCGTTCGTAGGACTGAAAAGTGTTCTGTTTCCTACAATAATAAAATCAATGAGACATTAAGCCTTCCTGACATATGACCATATCACCCTGCTGTGAAGAACAAACAGATTAGTACAATTTGTAATTAAGGTAGGTCATTCATATCTGAAATAGATGTGTTTTGCAATAAAAAATAATAAACGAGAAAGTACTTACCAAAAGACAAATGATTTTCTGTTCAGTTACTTCATCGTTCGTATTGCTGAAATGTATCTCCTTTCCTACAATAATAAAATCAATGAGACATTAAGCCTTCCTGCCATATGACCATATCACCCTGCTGTGAAGAACAAACGGATTAGTACATTTTGTGATTAAGGTAGGTCATTCATATATGAAATAGCTGTGTCTTGCAATAAAAAATAATAAACGAGGAAGTACTTACCAAAAGACAGAAGATTTTCAATTCAGTCTCTTCGTCGTTCGTATTGCTGAAATGTGTCTCCTTTCTTACAATAACAAAATCAATGAGACATTAAGCCTTCCTGCCATATGACCATATCACCCTGCTGTGAAGAACAAACAGATTAGTACATTTTGTAATTAAGGTAGGTCACTCATATCTGAAATTGATGTGTGTAACAATAAAAAATAATAAACGAGGAAGTACTTACCAAAAGAGTGAAATTTGCAGAACTGTTTCTTCATCGTTCGTATGACTGAAATGTGTCTCCTTTCTTATAATAATAAAATCAATGAGACATTAAGCCTTCCTGACATATGACCAAATCACCCTGCTGCGAAGAACAAACAGATTAGTACATTTTGTAATTAAGGTAGGTTATTCATATCTGAAATAGCTGTGTTTTGCAATAAAAAATAATAAACGAGGAAGTACTTACCAAGAGGGAGATGTTTTGCAGTTCACATTTTTCATCGTTCGTATGGCTGAAAAGTGTCTCATTTCTTACAATAATAAAATCTATGAGACATTCAGCCATCCTGCTATATGACCATATCACACTACTGTGAAGAACAAACAGGTTAGTACATTTTCTAATCAAGGTAGGTCTTTCATATCTGAAATAGCTGTCTTGCAAAAAAAAAAAAAAAAAAAAAACGAGGAAGTACTTGCCAAAAGAGAGGTGGTTTTCTGATCAAATTCAGCATCGTTCGTATGCCTGAAAAGTGTCTCGTTTCTTACAATAATAAAATCAATGAGACATTAAGCCTTCCTGCCATATGACCATATCACCCTTCTGTGAAGAACAAACAGATTAGTACATTTTGTGATTAACGTAGGTCATTCATATATGAAACAGCTGAGTCTTGCAATAAAAAATAATAAACGAGGAAGTACTTACCAAAAGACAGAAGATTTTCAGTTCAGTTTCTTCATTGTTCGTATTGCTGAAATGTGTCTCCTTCATTACAATAATAAAATCAATGACACATTAAGCCTTCCTGCCATATGTCCATATCACCCTGCTGTGAAGAACAAACAGATTAGTACATTTTGTAATTAAGGTAGGTCATTCATATCTGAAATACCTGTGTCCTGCATTAAAAAATAATAAACGAGAAAGTACTTACCAAAAGACAGAAGATTTTCAGTTCAGTTACTTCATCGTTCGTATTGCTGAAATGTATCTCCCTTCTTACAATAATAAAATCAATGAGACATTAAGCCTTCCTGACATATGACCATATCACCCTGCTGTGAAGAACAAACAGATTAGTACATTTTGTAATTAAGGTAGGTCATTCATATCTGAAATAGCTGTGTCTTGCAATAAAAAATAATAAACGAGGGAAGTACTTACTAAAAGAGTGAAATTTGCAGAACAGTTTCTTCATCGTTCGTATGGCTGAAAAGTGTTTTGTTTCTTACAATAATAAAATCAATGAGACATTAAGCCTTTCTGACATATGACCATATCATCCTGCTGTGAAGAACAAACAGATTAGTACATTTTGTAATTAAGGTACGTAATTCATATCTGAAATAGCTGTGTCTTGCAATAAAAAATAATAAACGAGGAAGTACTTACCAAAAGAGTGAAATTTGCAGAACAGTGTCTTCATAGTTCGTATGGCTGAAAAGTGTTTTGTTTCTTACAATAATAAAATCAATGAGACATTAAGACTTCCTGACATATGACCATATCACCCTGCAGTGAAGAACAAACAGATTAGTACAATTTGTAATTAAGGTAGGTCATTCATATCTGAAATAGATGTGTTTAGCAATAAAAAATAATAAACGAGAAAGTACTTACCAAAAGAGTGAAATTTGCAGAACAGTTTCTTCATCGTTCGTATGGCTGAAAAGTGTTTTGTTTCTTACAATAATAAAATCAATGAGACATTAAGCCATCCTGACATATGACCATATCATCCTGCTGTGAAGAACAAACAGATTAGTACATTTTGTAATTAAGGTAGGTCATTCATATCTGAAATAGCTGTGTCTTGAAATAAAAAGTAATAAACGAGGAAGTACTTACCAAAAGAGTGAAATTTGCAGAACAGTTTCTTCATCGTTCGTATGGCTGAAAAGTGTCTTGTTTCTTACAATAATAAATTCAATGAGACATTAAGCCTTCCTGACATATGACCATATCACCCTGCTGTGAAGAACAAACAGATTAGTACATTTTGTAATTAAGGTAGGTCATTCATATCTGAAACAGCTGTGTCCTGCAATAAAAAATAATAAACGAGGAAGTACTTACCAAAAGAGTGAAACTTGCAGAAAAGTTTCTTCATCGTTCGTATGGCTGAAAAATGTTTGGTTTCTTACAATAATAAAATCAATGAGACATTAAGCCTTCCTGCCATATGACCATATCACCCTGCTGTGAAGAACAAACGGATTAGTACATTTTGTGATTAAGGTAGGTCATTCATATATGAAATAGCTGTGTCTTGCAATAAAAAATAATAAACGAGGAAGTACTTACCAAAAGACAGAAGATTTTCAATTCAGTTTCTTCGTCGTTCGTATTGCTGAAATGTGTCTCCTTTCTTACAATAACAAAATCAATGAGACATTAAGCCTTCCTGCCATATGACCATATCACCCTGCTGTGAAGAACAAACAGATTAGTACATTTTGTAATTAAGGTAGGTCACTCATATCTGAAATTGATGTGTGTAACAATAAAAAATAATAAACGAGGAAGTACTTACCAAAAGAGTGAAATTTGCAGAACTGTTTCTTCATCGTTCGTATGACTGAAATGTGTCTCCTTTCTTATAATAATAAAATCAATGAGACATTAAGCCTTCCTGACATATGACCAAATCACCCTGCTGCGAAGAACAAACAGATTAGTACATTTTGTAATTAAGGTAGGTTATTCATATCTGAAATAGCTGTGTTTTGCAATAAAAAATAATAAACGAGGAAGTACTTACCAAGAGGGAGATGTTTTGCAGTTCACATTTTTCATCGTTCGTATGGCTGAAAAGTGTCTCATTTCTTACAATAATAAAATCTATGAGACATTCAGCCATCCTGCTATATGACCATTTCACACTACTGTGAAGAACAAACAGGTTAGTACATTTTCTAATCAAGGTAGGTCTTTCATATCTGAAATAGCTGTGTCTTGCAAAAAAAAAAAAACGAGGAAGTACTTGCCAAAAGAGAGGTGGTTTTCTGATCAAATTCAGCATCGTTCGTATGCCTGAAAAGTGTCTCGTTTCTTACAATAATAAAATCAATGAGACATTAAGCCTTCCTGCCATATGACCATATCACCCTTCTGTGAAGAACAAACAGATTAGTACATTTTGTGATTAACGTAGGTCATTCATATATGAAACAGCTGAGTCTTGCAATAAAAAATAATAAACGAGGAAGTACTTACCAAAAGACAGAAGATTTTCAGTTCAGTTTCTTCATTGTTCGTATTGCTGAAATGTGTCTCCTTTATTACAATAATAAAATCAATGACACATTAAGCCTTCCTGCCATATGTCCATATCACCCTGCTGTGAAGAACAAACAGATTAGAACATTTTGTAATTAAGGTAGGTCATTCATATCTGAAATACCTGTGTCCTGCATTAAAAAATAATAAACGAGAAAGTACTTACCAAAAGACAGAAGATTTTCAGTTCAGTTACTTCATCGTTCGTATTGCTGAAATGTATCTCCTTTCTTACAATAATAAAATCAATGAGACATTAAGCCTTCCTGACATATGACCATATCACCCTGCTGTGAAGAACAAACAGATTAGTACATTTTGTAATTAAGGTAGGTCATTCATATCTGAAATAGCTGTGTCTTGCAATAAAAAATAATAAGCGAGGAAGTACTTACCAAAAGAGTGAAATTTGCAGAACAGTTTCTTCATCGTTCGTATGGCTGAAAAGTGTTTTGTTTCTTACAATAATAAAATCAATGAGACATTAAGCCTTTCTGACATATGACCATATCATCCTGCTGTGAAGAACAAACAGATTAGTACATTTTGTAATTAAGGTACGTCATTCATATCTGAAATAGATGTGTCTTGTAAAAAAAAATAATAAACGAGGAAGTACTTACCAAAAGAGTGAAATTTGCAGAAAAGTTTCTTCATCGTTCGTATGGCTGAAAAGTGTTTTGTTTCTTACAATAATAAAATCAATGAGACATTAACCCTTCCTGACATATGACCATATCACCCTGCTGTGAAGAATAAACAGATTAGTACATTTTGTAATTAAGGTAGGTCATTCATATCTGAAATAGCTGTGTCTTGCAATAAAAAATAATAAACGAGGAAGTACTTACCAAAAGAGTGAAATTTGCAGAACAGTGTCTTCATCGTTCGTAGGACTGAAAAGTGTTCTGTTTCCTACAATAATAAAATCAATGAGACATTAAGCCTTCCTGACATATGACCATATCACCCTGCTGTGAAGAACAAACAGATTAGTACAATTTGTAATTAAGGTAGGTCATTCATATCTGAAATAGATGTGTTTTGCAATAAAAAATAATAAACGAGAAAGTACTTACCAAAAGACAAATGATTTTCTGTTCAGTTACTTCATCGTTCGTATTGCTGAAATGTATCTCCTTTCTTACAATAATAAAATCAATGAGACATTAAGCCTTCCTGACATATGACTATATCACCCTGCTGTGAAGAACAAACAGATTAGTACATTTTGTAATTAAGGTAGGTCATTCATATCTGAAATAGCTGTGTCTTGCAATAAAAAATAATAAACGAGGAAGTACTTACCAAAAGAGTGAAATTTGCAGAACAGTTCCTTCATCGTTCGTATGGCTGAAAAGTGTTTTGTTTCTTACAATAATAAAATCAATGAGACATTAAGCCTTCCTGACATATGACCATATCACCCTGCTGTGAAGAACAAACAGATTAGTACAATTTGTAATTAAGGTAGGTCATTCATATCTGAAATAGATGTGTTTTGCAATAAAAAATAATAAGCGAGGAAGTACTTACCAAAAGAGTGAAATTTGCAGAACAGTTTCTTCATCGTTCGTATGGCTGAAAAGTGTTTTGTTTCTTACAATAATAAAATCAATGAGACATTAACCCTTCCTGACATATGACCATATCACCCTGCTGTGAAGAATAAACAGATTAGTACATTTTGTAATTAAGGTAGGTCATTCATATCTGAAATAGCTGTGTCTTGCAATAAAAAATAATAAGCGAGGAAGTACTTACCAAAAGAGTGAAATTTGCAGAACAGTTCCTTCATCGTTCGTATGGCTGAAAAGTGTTTTGTTTCTTACAATAATAAAATCAATGAGACATTAAGCCTTCCTGACATATGACCATATCACCCTGCTGTGAAGAACAAACAGATTAGTACATTTTGTAATTAAGGTAGGTCATTCATATCTGAAATAGCTGTGTCTTGCAATAAAAAATAATAAGCGAGGAAGTACTTACCAAAAGAGTGAAATTTGCAGAACAGTTCCTTCATCGTTCGTATGGCTGAAAAGTGTTTTGTTTCTTACAATAATAAAATCAATGAGACATTAAGCCTTCCTGACATATGACCATATCACCCTGCTGTGAAGAACAAACAGATTAGTACATTTTGTAATTAAGGTAGGTCATTCATATCTGAAATAGCTGTGTCTTGCAATAAAAAATAATAAGCGAGGAAGTACTTACCAAAAGAGTGAAATTTGCAGAACAGTTTCTTCATCGTTCGTATGGCTGAAAAGTGTTTTGTTTCTTACAATAATAAAATCAATGAGACATTAAGCCTTTCTGACATATGACCATATCATCCTGCTGTGAAGAACAAACAGATTAGTACATTTTGTAATTAAGGTACGTCATTCATATCTGAAATAGATGTGTCTTGTAAAAAAAAATAATAAGCGAGGAAGTACTTACCAAAAGAGTGAAATTTGCAGAAAAGTTTCTTCATCGTTCGTATGGCTGAAAAGTGTTTTGTTTCTTACAATAATAAAATCAATGAGACATTAACCCTTCCTGACATATGACCATATCACCCTGCTGTGAAGAATAAACAGATTAGTACATTTTGTAATTAAGGTAGGTCATTCATATCTGAAATAGCTGTGTCTTGCAATAAAAAATAATAAACGAGGAAGTACTTACCAAAAGAGTGAAATTTGCAGAACAGTGTCTTCATCGTTCGTAGGACTGAAAAGTGTTCTGTTTCCTACAATAATAAAATCAATGAGACATTAAGCCTTCCTGACATATGACCATATCACCCTGCTGTGAAGAACAAACAGATTAGTACAATTTGTAATTAAGGTAGGTCATTCATATCTGAAATAGATGTGTTTTGCAATAAAAAATAATAAACGAGAAAGTACTTACCAAAAGACAAATGATTTTCTGTTCAGTTACTTCATCGTTCGTATTGCTGAAATGTATCTCCTTTCTTACAATAATAAAATCAATGAGACATTAAGCCTTCCTGACATATGACTATATCACCCTGCTGTGAAGAACAAACAGATTAGTACATTTTGTAATTAAGGTAGGTCATTCATATCTGAAATAGCTGTGTCTTGCAATAAAAAATAATAAACGAGGAAGTACTTACCAAAAGAGTGAAATTTGCAGAACAGTGTCTTCATCGTTCGTAGGACTGAAAAGTGTTCTGTTTCCTACAATAATAAAATCAATGAGACATTAAGCCTTCCTGACATATGACCATATCACCCTGCTGTGAAGAACAAACAGATTAGTACAATTTGTAATTAAGGTAGGTCATTCATATCTGAAATAGATGTGTTTTGCAATAAAAAATAATAAACGAGAAAGTACTTACCAAAAGACAAATGATTTTCTGTTCAGTTACTTCATCGTTCGTATTGCTGAAATGTATCTCCTTTCTTACAATAATAAAACCAATGAGACATTAAGCCTTCCTGACATATGACCATATCACCCTGCTGTGAAGAACAAACAGATTAGTACATTTTGTAGTTAGGGTAGGTCATTCATATCTGAAATAGCTGTGTCCTGCAATAAAAAATAATAAACGAGGAAGTACTTACCAAAAGAGTGAAATTTGCAGAAAAGTTTCTTCATCGTTCGTATGGCTGAAAAATGTTTGGTTTCTTACAATAATAAAATCAATGAGACATTAAGCCTTTCTGCCATATGACTATATCACCCTGCTGTGGAGAACGAACAGATTAGTACATTTTGTGATTATGTTAGGTCATTCATATATGAAATAGCTGTGTCTTGCATTAAAAAATAATAAACGACGAAGTACTTACCAAAAGAGTGAAGTTTTGCAGTTCAGTCTCTTCATCGTTCGTATGGCTGAAAAGTGTTTTGTTTCTTACAATAATAAAATCAATGAGACATTAAGCCTTCCTGCCATATGACCATATCACCCTGCTGTGAAGAACAAACGGATTAGTACATTTTGTGATTAAGGTAGGTCATTCATATATGAAATAGCTGTGTCTTGCAATAAAAAATAATAAACGAGGAAGTATTTACCAAAAGACAGAAGATTTTCAATTCAGTTTCTTCATCGTTCGTATTGCTGAAATGTGTCTCCTTTCTTACAATAATAAAATCAATGCGACATTAAGCCTTCCTGCCATATGACCATATCACCCTGCTGTGAAGAACAAACAGATTAGTACATTTTGTAATTAAGGTAGGTCACTCATATCTGAAATAGATGTGTGTAACAATAAAAAATAATAAACGAGGAAGTACTTACCAAAAGAGTGAAATTTGCAGAACAGTTTCTTCATCGTTCGTATGGCTGAAAGGTGTTTTGTTTCTTAAAAATAATAAAATCAATGAGACATTAAGCCTTCCTGCCATATGACCATATCACCCTGCTGTGAAGAACAAACGGATTAGTACAATTTGTGATTAAGGGAGGTCATTCATATCTGAAGTAGCTGTGTCTTACAATAAAAAATAATAAACGAGGAAGTACTTACCAAAAGTTAGAAGATTTTTAGTTCAGATTATTCATCGTTCGTATGGCTGAAAAGTGTCTCTTTTCTTACAATAATAAAATCAATGAGACATTAAGCCTTCCTGCCATGTGACCATATCACCCAGCTGTGAAGAACAAACAGATTAGTACATTTTCTAATCAAGGTAGGTCATTCATATCTGAAGTAGATGTGTCTTACAATAAAAAATAATAAACGAGGAAGTACTTACCAAAAGAGAGAAGTTTTGCAGTTCAGATTCTTCATTGTTCATATGGTTGAAAAGTGTCTCATTTCTTACAATAATAAAATCAGTGAGACATTAAGCCATCCAGCCATATGACCATATCACCCAGCTGTGAAGAACAAACAGATTAGTACATTTTCTAATCAAGGTAGGTCATTCATATCTGAAGTAGATGTGTCTTACAATAAAAAATAATAAATGAGGAAGTACTTACCAAAAGAGAGAGGATTTTCAGTTCAGATTATTCATCATTCGTATGGCTGAAAAGTGTCTCATTTTTTACAGTAATAAAATCAATGAGACATTAAGCCTTATTGCCATATGTCCATATCACCCTGCTGTAAAGAACAAATAGATTAGTACATTTTGTAAATAAGGTAGGTCATTCATATCTGAAATAGCTGTGTCTTGCAATAAAAAATAATAAACGAGGAAGTACTTACCAGAAGGGAGATGTTTTGCAGTTCACATTTTTCATCGTTCGTATGGCTGAAAAGTGTCTCGTTTCTTACAATAATAAAATCAATGAGACATTATGCCCTTCTGCCTTATGACCATATCACCCTGCTGTAAAAAACAAACAGATTAGTACATTTTGTAATTAAGGTAGGTCATTCATATCTGAAGTTGCTGTGTCTTACAATAAAAAATAATAAACGAGGAAGTACTTACCAAAAGATAGAAGATATTTAGTTCAGATTATTCATCGTTCATATGGCTGAAAAGTGTCTCTTTTCTTACAATAATAAAATCAATGAGACATTAAGCCTTCCTGCCATATGACCAAATTACCCTGCTGTGAAGATCAAACGGGTTAGAAAATTTTCTGATCAAGGTAGGACATTCATATCTGAAACATCTGCGTCTTGCAGTAAAAAATAATAAACGAGGAAGTACTTCCCAAAAGAGAGAAGTTTTGCAGTTCAGATTCTTCATCGTTCATATGGTTGCAAAGTGTATCGTATCTTACAATAATAAAATCAATGAGACATTAAGATATCCTGTAATACGACCATGTCACCCTGCTGTGAAGAACAAACAGGTTAGTAAATTTTCCATTCAAGGTAGGTCATTCATATCTGAAATAGCTGTGTCTTGCCGTAAAAAAAAATCTAACGAAGAAGTACTTACCAAAAGAGATAAGTTTTGCAGTTCAGATTCTTCATCGTTCATATGGTTGAAAAGTATCTCATTTCTTACAATAATAAAATCAGTGAGACATTAAGCCATCCTCACATATGACCACATCACCCGGCTGTGAAGAACAAACAGATTAGTACATTTTCTAATCGAGGTAGTTCATTCATATCTGAAGTAGATGTGTCTTACAATAAAAAATAATAAACGAGGAAGTACTTACCAAAAGAGAGAGGATTTTCAGTTCAGATTATTCATCATTCATATGGCTGAAATGTGTCTAGCTTTTTACAATAATAAAATCAATGAGACATTAAGCCTTCTTGCCATATGACCATATCACCCTGCTGTAAAGAACAAATAGATTAGTACATTTTGTAATTAAGGTAGGTCATTCATATCTGAAGTAGCTGTGTCTTACAATAAAAAATAATAAACGAGGAAGTACTTACCAAAAGAGAGAAGATTTTCAGTTCAGTTTCTTCATCGTTCGTATGGCTGAAAAGTGTCTCGTTTCTTACAAATAATAAAATCAAGGAGACATTAAGCCTTCCTGCCATATGACCATATCACCCTGCTGTAAGGAACAAACAGATTAGTACATTTTGTAATTAAGGTAGGTCATTTATACCTGAAGTTGCTGTGTCTTACAATAAAAAATAATAAACGAGGAAGTACTTAACAAAAGATAGAAGATTTTTAGTTCAGATTATTCATCGTTCGTATGGCTGAAAAGTGTCTCTTTTCTTAAAATAATAAAATCAATGAGACATTAAGCCTTCCTGCCATATGACCAAATTACCCTGCGGTGAAGAACAAACAGGTTAGAAAATTTTCTAATCAAGGTAGGACATTCATAACTAAAACAGCTGCGTCTTGCAATAAAAAATAATAAACGACGAAGTACTTACCAAAAGAGAGAAGTTTTGCAGTTCAGATTATTCATCGTTCATATGGTTGCAACGTGTATCGTATCTTACAATAATAAAACCAATGAGACATTAAGCTATCCTGTAATACGACCATGTCACCCTGCTGTGAAGAACAAACAGGTTAGTACATTTTCTAATCAAGGTAGGTCTTTCATATCTGAAATAGCTGTGTCTTGCAAAAAAAAAATAATAAACAAGGAAGTACTTACCAAAAGTGAGATTTTCATTTCAGTTTCTTCATCGTTCGTATGGCTGAAAAGTGTCTCGTTTCTTACAATAATAAAATCAATGAGACATTATGCCTTCCTGCCTTATGACCATATCACCCTGCGGTGAAGAACAATCAGGTTAGTACATTTTCTAATCAAGGTATGTCATTCATATCTGAAATATCTGTGTCTTGCAATAAAAAATAATAGACGAGGAAGTACTTACCAAAAGAGTGAAATTTGCAGAACAGTTTCTTCATCGTTCGTATGGCTGAAAAGTGTTTTGTTTCTTACAATAATAAAATCAATGAGACATTAAGCTTTCCTGCCATATGACTATATCACCCTTCTGTGAAGAACAAACAGATTAGTACATTTTGTGATTAACGTAGGTCATTCATATATGAAATAGCTGAGTCTTGCAATAAAAAATAATAAACGAGGAAGTACTTACCAAAAGACAGAAGATTTTCAGTTCAGTTTCTTCATCGTTCGTATTGCTGAAATGTGTCTCCTTTCTTATAGTAATAAAATCAATGAGACATTAAGCCTTCCTGCCATATGACCATATCACCCTGTTGTGAAGAACAAACAGATTAGTACATTTTCTAACTAAGGTAGGTCATTCATATCTGAAATAGCTGTGTCTTGCAATAAAAAATAATAAACGAGGGAAGTACTTACCAAAAGAGTGAAATTTGCAGAACAGTTTCTTCATCGTTCGTACTGCTGAAAAGTGTTTTGTTACTTACAATAAGAAAATCAATGAGACATTAAGCCTTCCTGACATATGACCATATCACCCTGCTGTGAAGAACAAACAGATTAAAACATTTTGTAATTAAGGTAGGTCATTCATATCTGAAATAGATGTGTTTTGCAATAAAAAATAATAAACGAGAAAGTACTTACCAAAAGACAGAAGATTTTCAGTTCAGTTACTTCATCGTTCGTATTGCTGAAATGTATCTCCTTTCTTACAATAATAAAATCAATGAGACATTAAGCCTTCCTGACATATGACCATATCACCCTGCTGTGAAGAACAAACAGATTAGTAGATTTTGTATTTAAGGTAGGTCATTCATATCTGAAATAGCTGTGTCTTGCAATAAAAAATAATAAACGAGGAAGTACTTACCAAAAGACAGAAGATTTTCAATTCAGTTTCTTCGTCGTTCGTATTGCTGAAATGTGTCTCCTTTCTTACAATAATAAAATCAATGAGACATTAAGCCTTCCTGCCATATGACCATATCACCCTGCTGTGAAGAACAAACAGATTAGTACATTTTGTAATTAAGGTAGGTCACTCATATCTGAAATAGATGTGTGTAACAATAAAAAATAATAAACGAGGAAGTACTTACCAAAAGAGTGAAATTTGCAGAACAGTTTCTTCATCGTTCGTATGGCTGAAAAGTGTTTTGTTTCTTACAATAATAAATTCAATGAGACATTAAGCCTTCCTGCCATATGACCATATCACCCTGCTGTTAAGAACAAACAGATTAGTACATTTTGTAATTAAGGTAGGTCATTCAAATCTGTAATAGCTGCGTCTTTCACTAAAAAATAATAGACCAGGAAGTACTTACCAAAAGAGAGAAGCTTTGCAGTTCAGTTTCTTCATCGTTCGTATGGCTGAAAAGTGTTTTGTTTCTTACAATAATAAAATCAATGAGACATTAAGCCTTCCTGACATATGACCATATCACCCTGCTGTGAAGAACAAACAGATTAGTACATTTTGTAATTAAGGTAGGTCATTCATAACTGAAATAGCTGTGTCTTGCAAAAAAAAATAATAAACGAGGAAGTACTTACCAAGAGAGTGAAATTTGCAGAAAAGTTTCTTCATCGTTCGTATGGCTGAAAAATGTTTTGTTTCTTACAATAATAAAATCAATGAGACATTAAGCCTTTCTGCCATATGACTATATCACCCTGCTGTGGAGAACAAACAGATTAGTACATTTTGTGATTATGTTAGGTCATTCATATATGAAATAGCTGTGTCTTGCAATAAAAAATAATAAACGACGAAGTACTTACCAAAAGAGTGAAGTTGTGCAGTTCAGTCTCTTCATCGTTCGTATGGCTGAAAAGTGTTTTGTTTCTTACAATAATAAAATCAATGAGACATTAAGCCTTCCTGCCATATGACCATATCACCCTGCTGTGAAGAACAAACGGATTAGTACAATTTGTGATTAAGGGAGGTCATTCATATCTGAAGTAGCTGTGTCTTACAATAAAAAATAATAAACGAGGAAGTACTTACCAAAAGACAGAAGATTTTCAATTCAGTTTCTTCGTCGTTCGTATTGCTGAAATGTGTCTCCTTTCTTACAATAATAAAATCAATGAGACATTAAGCCTTCCTGCCATATGACCATATCACCCTGCTGTGAAGAACAAACAGATTAGTACATTTTGTAATTAAGGTAGGTCACTCATATCTGAAATAGATGTGTGTAACAATAAAAAATAATAAACGAGGAAGTACTTACCAAAAGAGTGAAATTTGCAGAACAGTTTCTTCATCGTTCGTATGGCTGAAAAGTGTTTTGTTTCTTACAATAATAAATTCAATGAGACATTAAGCCTTCCTGCCATATGACCATATCACCCTGCTGTTAAGAACAAACAGATTAGTACATTTTGTAATTAAGGTAGGTCATTCAAATCTGTAATAGCTGCGTCTTTCACTAAAAAATAATAGACCAGGAAGTACTTACCAAAAGAGAGAAGCTTTGCAGTTCAGTTTCTTCATCGTTCGTATGGCTGAAAAGTGTTTTGTTTCTTACAATAATAAAATCAATGAGACATTAAGCCTTCCTGACATATGACCATATCACCCTGCTGTGAAGAACAAACAGATTAGTACATTTTGTAATTAAGGTAGGTCATTCATAACTGAAATAGCTGTGTCTTGCAAAAAAAAATAATAAACGAGGAAGTACTTACCAAGAGAGTGAAATTTGCAGAAAAGTTTCTTCATCGTTCGTATGGCTGAAAAATGTTTTGTTTCTTACAATAATAAAATCAATGAGACATTAAGCCTTTCTGCCATATGACTATATCACCCTGCTGTGGAGAACAAACAGATTAGTACATTTTGTGATTATGTTAGGTCATTCATATATGAAATAGCTGTGTCTTGCAATAAAAAATAATAAACGACGAAGTACTTACCAAAAGAGAGAAGCTTTGCAGTTCAGTTTCTTCATCGTTCGTATGGCTGAAAAGTGTTTTGTTTCTTACAATAATAAAATCAATGAGACATTAAGCCTTCCTGCCATATGACCATATCACCCTGCTGTGAAGAACAAACGGATTAGTACAATTTGTGATTAAGGGAGGTCATTCATATCTGAAGTAGCTGTGTCTTACAATAAAAAATAATAAACGAGGAAGTACTTACCAAAAGTTAGAAGATTTTTAGTTCAGATTATTCATTGTTCATATGGCTGAAAAGTGTCTCTTTTCTTACAATAATAACATCAATGAGACATTAAGCCTTCCTGCCATATGACCAAATTACCCTGCTGTGAAGAACAAACAGGTTAGAAAATTTTCTAATCAAGGTAGGACATTCATATCTGAAACAGCTGCGTCTTGCAATAAAAAATAATAAACGAGAAAGTACTTACCAAAAGAGAGAAGTTTTGAAGTTCAGATTATTCATCGTTCATATGGTTGCAAAGTGTATCGTATCTTACAATAATAAAACCAATGAGACATTAAGGTATCCTGTAATGCGACCATGTCACCCTGCTGTGAAGAACAAACATATTAGTACATTTTGTAATTAAGGTAGGTCATCCATATCTGAAGTTGCTGTGTCTTGCAAAAAAAAAATAATAAACGAGGAAGTTCTTACCAAAAGAGAGAAGATTTTCATTTCAGTTTCTTCATCGTTCGTATGGCTGAAAAGTGTCTCGTTTCTTACAATAATAAAATCAATGAGACATTATGCCTTCCTGCCTTATGACCATATCACCCTGCGGTGAAGAACAATCAGGTTAGTACATTTTCTAATCAAGGTAGGTCATTCATAAATGAAATAGCTGCGTCTTGCAATAAAAAATAATAAACGAAGAAAGTACTTACCAAAAGACAGAAGATTTTCAGTTCAGTTTCTTCATCGTTCGTATTGCTGAAATGTGTCTCCTTTCTTACAATAATAAAATCAATGAGACATTAAGCCTTCCTGACATATGACCAAATCACCCTGCTGTGAAGAACAAACAGATTAGTACATTTTGTAATTAAGGTAGGTCATTCATATCTGAAATAGCTGTGTCTTGCAATAAAAAATAATAGACGAGGAAGTACTTACCAAAAGAGTGAAATTTGCAGAACAGTTTCTTCATCGTTCGTATGGCTGAAAAGTGTTTTGTTTCTTACAATAACAAAATCAATGAGACATTAAGCCTTCCTGCCATATGACTATATCACCCTGCTGTGAAGAACAAACAGATTAGTAGATTTTGTGATTAAGGTAGGTCATTCATATATGAAATAGCTGTGTCTTGCAATAAAAAATAATAAACGACGAAGTACTTACCAAAAGAGTGAAGTTTTGCAGTTCAGTTTCTTCATTGTTCATATGGCTGAAAAGTGTTTTGTTTCTTACAATAACAAAATCAATGAGACATTAAGCCTTCCTGCCATATGACTATATCACCCTGCTGTGAAGAACAAACAGATTAGTAGATTTTGTGATTAACGTAGGTCATTCATATATGAAATAGCTGAGTCTTGCAATAAAAAATAATAAACGAGGAAGTACTTACCAAAAGACAGAAGATTTTCAGTTCAGTTTCTTCATTGTTCGTATTGCTGAAATGTGTCTCCTTTCTTACAATAATAAAATCAATGAGACATTAAGCCTTCCTGCCATATGACCATATCACCCTGCTGTGAAGAACAAACAGTTTAGTACATTTTGTAATTAAGGTAGGTCATTCATATCTGAAATACCTGTGTCATGCAATAAAAAATAACAAACGAGGAAGTACTTACCAAAAGAGAGAAGTATTGCAGTTCACATTATTCATCGTTCGTATTGCTGAAATGTGTCTCCTTTCATACAGTAATAAATCAATGAGACATTAAGCCTTCCCGCCATATGACCATATCACCCTGTTGTGAAGAACAAACAGATTAGTACATTTTCTAACTAAGGTAGGTCATTCATATCTGAAATAGCTGTGTCTTGCATTAAAAAATAATAAACGAGGGAAGTACTTACCAAAAGAGTGAAATTTGCAGAACAGTTTCTTCATCGTTCGTATGGCTGAAAAGTGTTTTCTTTCTTACAATAATAAAATCAATGAGACATTAAGCCTTTCTGACATATGACCATATCATCCTGCTGTGAAGAACAAACAGATTAGTACTTTTTGTAATGAAGGTACGTCATTCATATCTGAAATAGATGTGTCTTGTAATAAAAAATAATAAACGAGGAAGTACTTACCAAAAGAGTGAAATTTGCAGAAAAGTTTCTTCATCGTTCGTATGGCTGAAAAGTGTTTTGTTTCTTACAATAATAAAATCAATGAGACATTAAGCCTTCCTGACATATGACCATATCACCCTGCTGTGAAGAACAAACAGATTAGTACATTTTGTAATTAAGGTAGGTCATTCATATCTGAAATAGCTGTGTCTTGCAATAAAAAATAATAAACGAGGAAGTACTTACCAAAAGAGTGAAATTTGCAGAACAGTGTCTTCATCGTTCGTATGGTTGAAAAGTGTTTTGTTTCTGACAATAATAAAATCAATGAGACATTAAGCCTTCCTGACATATGACCATATCACCCTGCTGTGAAGAACAAACAGATTAGTACAATTTGTAATTAAGGTAGGTCATTCATATCTGAAATAGATGTGTTTTGCAATAAAAATTAATAAACGAGAAAGTACTTACCAAAAGACAGAAGATTTTCAGTTCAGTTACTTCATCGTTCGTATTGCTGAAATGTAACTCCTTTCTTACAATAATAAAATCAATGAGACATTAAGCCTTCCTGACATATGACCATATCACCCTGCTGTGAAGAACAAACAGATTAGTACATTTTGTAATTAAGGTAGGTCATTCATATCTGAAATAGCTGTGTCTTGCAATAAAAAATAATAAACGAGGAAGTACTTACCAAAAGAGTGAAATTTGCAGAACAGTTTTATCATCGTTCGTATGGCTGAAAAGTGTTTTGTTTCTGACAATAATAAAATCAATGAGACATTAAGCCTTCCTGACATATGACCATATCACCCTGCTGTGAAGAACAAACAGATTAGTACATTTTGTAATTAAGGTAGGTCATTCATATCTGAAATAGCTGTGTCCAGCAATAAAAAATAATAAACGAGGAAGTACATTCCAAAAGAGTGAAATTTGCAGAAAAGTTTCTTCATCGTTCGTATGGCTGAAAAATGTTTGGTTTCTTACAATAATAAAATCAATGAGGCATTAAGCCTTTCTGCCATATGACTATATCACCCTGCTGTGGAGAACAAACAGATTAGTACATTTTGTGATTATGTTAGGTCATTCATATATGAAATGGCTGTGTCTTGCAATAAAAAATAATAAGCGATGAAGTACTTACCAAAAGAGTGAAGTTTTGCAGTTCAGTCTCTTCATCGTTCGTATGGCTGAAAAGTGTTTTGTTTCTTACAATAATAAAATCAATGAGACATTAAGCCCTCCTGCCATATGACCATATCACCCTGCTGTGAAGAACAAACGGATTAGTACATTTTGCGATTAAGGTAGGTCATTCATATATGAAATAGCTGTGTCTTGCAATAAAAAATAATAAACGAGGAAGTACTTACCAAAAGACAGAAGATTTTCTATTCAGTTTCTTCATCGTTCGTATTGCTGAAATGTGTCTCCTTTCTTACAATAATAAAATCAATGAGACATTAAGACTTCCTGCCATATGACCATACCACCCTGCTGTGAAGAACAAACAGATTAGTACATATTGTAATTAAGGTAGGTCACTCATATCTGAAATAGATGTGTGTATCAATAAAAAATAATAAACGAGGAAGTACTTACCAAATGAGTGAAATTTGCAGAACAGTTTCTTCATCGTTCGTATGGCTGGAAAGTGTTTTGTTTCTTACAATAATAAAATCAATGAGACATTAAGCCTTCCTGCCATATGACCATATCACCCTGCTGTGAAGAACAAACGGATTAGTACAATTTGTGATTAAGGGAGGTCATTCATATCTGAAGTAGCTGTTGCTTACAATAAAAAATAATAAACGAGGAAGTACTTACCAAAAGTTAGAAGATTTTTAGTTCAGATTATTCATCGTTCGTATGGCTGAAAAGTGTCTCTTTTCTTACAATAATAAAATCAATGAGACATTAAGCCTTCCTGCCATATGACCAAATTACCCTGCTGTGAAGAACAAACAGGTTAGAAAATTTTCTAATCAAGGTAGGACATTCATATCTGAAACAGCTGCGTCTTGCAATAAAAAATAATAAACGAGGAAGTACTTACCAAAAGAGAGAAGTTTTGCAGTTCAGATTATTCATCGTTCATATGGTTGCAAAGTGTATCGTATCTTACAATAATAAAACCAATGAGACATTAAGCTATCCTGTAATGCGACCATGTCACCCTGCTGTGAAGAACAAACAGGTTAGTACATTTTCTAATCAAGGTAGGTCATTCATATCTGAAATAGCTCTGTCTTGCAATAAAAAATAATAAACGAGGAAGTACTTACCAAAAGATAGAAGATTTTTAGTTCAGATTATTCATCGTTCATATGGCTGAAAAGTGTCTCTTTTCTTACAATAATAAAATCAATGAGACATTAAGCGTTCCTGCCATATGACCAAATTACCCTGCTGTGAAGAACAAACAGGTTAGTACATTTTCTAATCAAGGTAGGTCTTTCATATCTGAAATAGATGTTTCTTGCAAAAAAAAATAATAAATGAGGAAGTACTTACCAAAAGAGACATGATTTTCTGATCAGATTCTTCATCGTTCGTATGGCTGAAAAGTGTCTCGTTTCTTACAATAATAAAATCAATGAGACATTATGCCTACCTGCCTTATGACCATATCACCCTGCGGTGAAGAACAATCAGGTTAGTACATTTTCTAATCAAGGTAGTTCATTCATATCTGAAATAGCTCTGTCTTGCAATAAAAAATAATAAACGAGGAAGTACTTACCAAAAGAGAGAAGATTTTCAGTTCAGTTTCTTCATCGTTCGTATGGCTGAAAAGTGCTCGTTTCTTACAATAATAAAATCAATGAGACCATATGCCTTCCTGCCATATGACCATATCACCAAGCTCTAGAGAACAATCAGATTAGTACATTTTGTAATTACATTAGGTCACTCGTAACCGAAATAGATGTGTCTTGCAATAAAAAATAATAAACGAGGATGTATTTACCAAAAGAGTGAAGTTTTGCAGTTCAGTTTGTTCATCGTTCGTATGGCTGAAAAGTTTTTTCTTTGATACAATAATAAAATCAATGAGAGATTCAGCCTTCCTACCATATGACCATATCACACTGCTGTGAAGAACAAACAGATTAGTACATTTTGTAATTAAGGTAGGTCACTCATATATGAAATAGCTGTGTCTTGCAATAAAAAATAATAAACGACGAAGTACTTACCAAAAGACAGAAGATTTTCAATTCAGTTTCTTCAACGTTCGTATGGCTGAAAAGTGTCTCGTTTCTTACAAATAATAAAATCAAGGAGACATTAAGCCTTCCTGACATATGACCATATCACCCTGCGGTGAAGAACAATCAGGTTAGTACATTTTCTAATCAAGGTAGGTCATTCGTATCTGAAATAGCTGTGTCTTGGCGTAAAAAATAATAAACGAGGAAGTACTTACCAAAAGACAGAAGTTTTGCAGTTCAGATTCCTCATCGTTCATATGGTTGAAAAGTGTCTCATTTCTTACAATAATAAAATCAGTGAGACATTAAGCCAACCAGCCATATGACCATATAACCCTGCTGTGAAGAACAAACGGATTAGTACATTTTGTAATTAAGGTAGGTCATTCATATCTGAAATACCTGTGTCCTGCAATAAAAAATAATAAACGAGGAAGTACTTACCAAAAGAGATAAGTATTGTAGTTCACATTATTCATCGTTCGTATTGCTGAAATGTGTCTCTTTCCTTACAGTAATAAAATCAATGAGACATTAAGCCTTCCTGCCATATGACCATATCACCCTGTTGTGAAGAACAAAAAGATTAGTACATTTTCTAACTAAGGTAGGTTATTCATATCTGAAATAGCTGTGTCTTGCAATAAAAAATAATAAATGAGGGAAGTACTTACCAAAAGAGTGAAATTTGCAGAACAGTTTCTTCATCGTTCGTATGGCTGAAAAGTGTTTTGTTTCTTACAATAATAAAATCAATGAGACATTAAGCCTTTCTGACATATGACCATATCATCCTGCTGTGAAGAACAAACAGATTAGTACATTTTGTAATTAAGGTACATCATTCATATCTGAAATAGATGTGTCTTGCAATAAAAAATAATAAACGAGGAAGTACTTACCAAAAGAGTGAAATTTGCAGAAAAGTTTCTTCATCGTTCGTATGGCTGAAAAGTGTTTTGTTTCTTACAATAATAAAATCAATGAGACATTAAGCCTTCCTGACATATGACCATATCACCCTGCTGTGAAGAACAAACAGATTAGTACATTTTGTAATTAAGGTAGGACATTCATATCTGAAATAGATGTGTTTTGCAATAAAAAATAATAAACGAGAAAGTACTTACCAAAAGACACAAGATTTTCAGTTCAGTTACTTCATTGTTCGTATTGCTGAAATGTATCTCCTTTCTTAGAATAATAAAATCAATGAGACATTAAGCCTTCCTGACATATGACCATATCACCCTGCTGTTAAGAACAAACAGATTAGTACATTTTGTAATTAAGGTAGGTCATTCATATCTGTAGTTGCTGTGTCTTACAATAAAAAATAATAAACGAGGAAGTACTTACCAAAAGATAGAAGATTTTTATTTCAGATTATTCATCGTTCATATGGCTGAAAAGTGTCTCTGTTCTTACAATAATAAAATCAATGAGACATTAAGCGTTCCTGCCATATGACCAAATTACCCTGCTGTGAAGAACAAACAGGTTAGAAAATTTTCTGATCAAGGTAGGACATTCATATCTGAAACAGTTGCGTCTTGCAATAAAAAATAATAAACGAGGAAGTACTTACCAAAAGAGAGAAGTTTTGCAGGTCAGATTCTTCATCGTTCATATGGTTGCAAAGTGTATCGTATCTTACAATAATAAAATCAATGAGACATTAAGCTATCCTGTAATGCGACCATGTCACCCGGCTGTGAAGAACAAACATGTTAGTTCATTTTCTAATCAAGGTAGGTCTTTCATATCTGAAATAGCTGTGTCTTGCAAAAAAAAAAAAATAATAAACGAGGAAGTACTTACCAAAAGAGAGATGATTTTCTGATCAGATTCTTCATCGTTCGTATGGCTGAAAGGTGTCTCGTTTCTTACAATAATAAAATCAATGAGACATTATGCCTTCCTGCGTTATGACCATATCACCCTGCGGTGAAGAACAATCAGGTTAGTACATTTCCTAATCAAGGTAGGTCATTCATATCTGAAATAGTTCTGTCTTGCAATAAAAAATAATAAACGAGGAAGTACTTACCAAAAGAGAGAAGATTTTCAGTTCAGTTTCTTCATCGTTCGTATGGCTGAAAAGTTTCTCGTTTCTTACAATAGTAAAATCAATGAGACCATATGCCTTCCTGCCATATGACCATATCACCCAGCTCTAGAGAACAATCAGATTAGTACATTTTGTAATTACATTAGGTCACTCGTATCTGAAATAGATGTGTCTTGCAATAAAAAATAATAAACGAGGATGTACTTACCAAAAGAGTGAAGTTTTGCAGTTCAGTTTGTTCATCGTTCGTATGGCTGAAAAGTTTTTTCTTTGATACAATAATAAAATCAATGAGAGATTCAGCCTTCCTGCCATATGACCATATCACACTGCTGTGAAGAACAAACAGATTAGTACATTTTGTAATTAAGGCAGGTCATTCATATCTGAAGTAGCTGTGTCTTACAATAAAAAATAATAAACGAGGAAGTACTTACCAAAAGATAGAAGATTTTTAGTTCAGATTATTCATCGTTCGTATGGCTGAAAAGTGTCTCTTTTCTTACAATAATAAAATCAATGAGACATTAAGCCTTCCTGCCATATGACCAAATTACCCTGCTGTGAAGAACAAACATGTTAGAAAAATTTCTAATCAAGGTAGGACATTCATATCTGAAACAGCTGCGTCTTGCAATAAAAAATAATAAACGAGGAAGTACTTATCAAAAGACAGAAGATTTGCAGTTCAGATTCTTCATCGTTCATATGGTTGAAAAGTGTCTCATTTCTTACAATAATAAAATCAGTGAGACATTAAGCCATCCAGCCATATGACCATATCACCCAGCTGTGAAGAACAAACAGATTAGTACATTTTCTAATCAAGGTAGGTCATTCATATCTGAAGTAGATGTGTCTTACAATAAAAAATAATAAACGAGGAAGTACTTACCAAAAGAGAGAGGATTTTCAGTTCAGATTATTCATCATTTGTATGGGTTAAAAGTGTCTCGTTTTTTACAATAATAAAATCAATGAGACATTAAGCCTTATTGCCATATGTCCATATCACCCTGCTGTAAAGAACAAATAGATTAGTACATTTTGTAAATAAGGTAGGTCATTCATATCTGAAATAGGTGTGTCTTGCAATAAAAAATAATAAACGAGGAAGTACTTACCAAAAGGGAGATGTTTTGCAGTTCACATTTTTCATCGTTCGTATGGCTGAAAAGTGTCTCATTTCTTACAATAATAAAATCTATGAGACATTAAGCCATCCTGCTATATGACCATATCACACTACTGTGAAGAACAAACAGGTTAGTACATTTTCTAATCAAGGTCGGTCTTTCATATCTGAAATAGCTGTGTCTTGCAAAAAAAAAAAAAAAAGAAACGAGGAAGTACTTGCCAAAAGAGAGGTGATTTTCTGATCAGATTCTGCATCGTTCGTATGCCTGAAAAGTGTCTCGCTTCTTACAATAATAAAATCAATGGGACATTAAGCCTTCCTGACATATGACCATATCACCCTGCTGTGAAGAACAAACAGATTAGTACATTTTGTAATTGAGGTAGGTCATTCATATCTGAAATAGCTGTGTCTTGCAATAAAAAATAATAAACGAGGAAGTACTTACCAAGAGAGTGAAATTTGCAGAAAAGTTTCTTCATCGTTCGTATGGCTGAAAAATGTTTTGTTTCTTACAATAATAAAATCAATGAGACATTAAGCCTTTTTGCCATATGACTATATCACCCTGCTGTGGAGAACAAACAGATTAGTACATTTTGTGATTATGTTAGGTCATTCATATATGAAATAGCTGTGTCTTGCAATAAAAAATAATAAACGACGAAGTACTTACCAAAAGAGTGAAGTTTTGAAGTTCAGTCTCTTCATCGTTCATATGGCTGAAAAGTGTTTTGTTTCTTACAATAATAAAATCAATGAGACATTAAGCCTTCCTGCCATATGACCATATCACCCTGCTGTGAAGAACAAACGGATTAGTACATTTTGTGATTAAGGTAGGTCATTCATATATGAAATAGCTGTGTCTTGCAATTAAAATAATAAACGACGAAGTACTTACCAAAAGACAGAAGATTTTCAATTCAGTTTCTTCATCGTTCGTATTGCTGAAATGTGTCTCCTTTCTTACAATAATAAAACCAATGAGACATTAAGCTATCCTGTAATGCGACCATGTCACCCTGCTGTGAAGAACAAACAGGTTAGTACATTTTCTAATCAAGGTAGGTCATTCATATCTGAAATAGCTGTGTCTTGCAATAAAAAGTAATAAACGAGGAAGTGCTTACCAAAAGAGATACGCCCGGGTTCCCGGGTTCGATTCCCGGCGGGGTCAGGGATTTTCTCTGCCTCGTGATGGCTGGGTGTTGTGTGCTGTCCTTAGGTTAGTCAGGTTTAAGTAGTTCTAAGTTCTAGGGGACTTATGACCACAGCAGTTGAGTCCCATAGTGCTCAGAGCCAGCCACCAAAAGAGATAAGATTTTCAGATCAGTTTCTTCATCGTTCGTATGGCTGAAAAGTGTCTCGTTTCTTACAAATAATAAAATCAAGGAGACATTAAGCCTTCCTGCCATATGACCTTATCACCCTGCTGTTAAGAACAAACAGATTAGTACATTTTGTAATTAAGTTAGGTCATCCAAATCTGAAGTTGCTGTGTCTTACAATAAAAAATAATAAACGAGGAAGTACTTACCAAAAGATAGAAGATTTTTAGTTCAGATTATTCATCGTTCATATGGCTGAAAAGTGTCTCTTTTCTTACAATAATAAAATCAATGAGACATTAAGCGTTCCTGCCATATGACCAAATTACCCTGCTGTGAAGATCAAACGGGTTAGAAAATTTTCTGATCAAGGTAGGACATTCATATCTGAAACATCTGCGTCTTGCAGTAAAAAAGAATAAACGAGGAAGTACTTACCAAAAGAGAGAAGTTTTGCAGGTCAGATTCTTCATCGTTCATATGGTTGCAAAGTGTATCGTATCTTACAATAGTAAAATCAATGAGACATTAAGCTATCCTGTAATGCGACCATGTCGCCCTGCTGTGAAGAACAAACAGGTTAGTACATTTTCTAATCAAGGTAGGTCTTTCATATCTGAAATAGCTGTGTCTTGCAAAAAAAAAAAAAATAATAAACGAGGAAGTACTTACCAAAAGAGAGATGATTTTCTGATCAGATTCTTCATCGTTCGTATGGCTGAAAAGTGTCTCGTTTCTTACAATAATAAAATCAATGAGACATTATTCCTTCCTGCCTTATGACCACATCACCCTGCTGTGAAGAACAATCAGGTTAGTACATTTTCTAATCAAGGTAGGTCATTAATATCTGAAATAGCTCTGTCTTGCAATAAAAAATAATAAACGAGGAAGTACTTACCAAAAGAGAGAAGATTTTCAGTTCAGTTTCTTCATCGTTCGTATGGCTGAATAGTGTCTCGTTTCTTACAATAATAAAATCAATGAGACCATATGCCTTCCTGCCATATGACCATATCACCCAGCTCTAGAGAACAATCAGATTAGTACATTTTGTAATTACATTAGGTCACTCGTATCTGAAATAGATGTGTCTTGCAATAAAAAATAATAAACGAGGATGTACTTACCAAAAGAGTGAAGTTTTGCAGTACAGTTTGTTCAACGTTCGTATGGCTGAAAAGTTTTTTCTTTGATACAATAATAAAATCAATGAGAGATTCAGCCTTCCTGCCATTTGAACATATCACACTGCTGTGAAGAACAAACAGATTAGTACATTTTGTAATGAAGGCAGATCATTCATATCTGAAGTTGCTGTGTCTTACAATAAAAAATAATAAACGAGGAAGTACTTACCTTAAGAGAGAAGTTTTGCAGTTCAGATTCTTCATCGTTCATATGGTTGCAAAGTGTATCGTATCTTACAATAATAAAATCAATGAGACATTAAGATATCCTGTAATACGACCATGTCACCCTGCTGTGAAGAACAAACAGGTTAGTACATTTTCCAATCAAGGTAGGTCATTCATATCTGAAATAGCTGTGTCTTGCCGTAAAAAAAAATCTAACGAGGAAGTACTTACCAAAGGAGAGAAGTTTTGCAGTTCAGATTCTTCATCGTTCATATGGTTGAAAAGTATCTCATTTCTTACAATAATAAAATCAGTGAGACATTAAGCCATCCTGACATATGACCACATCACCCGGCTGTGAACAACAAACAGATTAGTACATTTTGTAATTAAGAAAGGACATTCATATCTGAAGTAGATGTGTCTTACAATAAAAAATAATAAACGAGGAAGTACTTACCAAAACAGAGAGGATTTTCAGTTCAGATTATTCATCATTCATATGGCTGAAATGTGTCTAGTTTTTTACAATAATAAAATCAATGAGACATTAAGCCTTCTTGCCATATGACCACATCACACTGCTGTAAAGAACAAATAGATTAGTACATTTTGTAATTAAGAAAGGACATTCATATCTGAAATAGCTGTGTCTTACAATAAAAAATTATAAACGAGGAAGTACTTACCAAAAGGGAGACGTTTTGCAGTTCACATTTTTCATCGCTCGTATGGCTGAAAAGTGTCTCATTTCTTACAATAATAAAATCTATGAGACATTAAGCCATCCTCCTATACGACCATATCACACTACTGTGAAGAACAAACAGGTTAGTACATTTTCTAATCAAGGTAGGTCTTTCATATCTGAAATAGCTGTGTCTAGCAATAAAAAATAATAAACGTGGAAGTACTTACCAAAAGAGAGAAGATTTTCAGTTCAGTTTCTTCATCGTTCGTATTGCTGAAAAGTGTCTCGTTTCTTACAATAATAAAATCAATGAGACCATATGTCTTCCTGCCATATGACCATATCACCCAGCTCTAGAGAACAAACAGATTAGTACATTTTGTAATTACATTAGGTCATTCGTATCTGAAATAGATGTGTCTTGCAATAAAAAATAATAAACGAGGATGTACTTACCAAAAGAGCGAAGTTTTGCAGTTCAGTTTTTTCATCGTTCGTATGGCTGAAAAGTTTTATCTTTGATACAATAATAAAATCAATGAGAGATTCAGAATTCCTGCCATATGACCATATCACCCTGCTCTGAAGAACAAACAGATTAGTACATTTTGTAATTAAGGCAGGTCATTCATATCTGAAACAGCTGCGTCTTGCAATAAAAAATAATAAACGAGCAAGTACTTACCAAAAGAGAGAAGTTTTGCAGTTCAGATTCTTCATCGTTCATATGGTTGCAAAGCGTATCGTATCTTACAATAATAAAATCAATGAGACATTAAGATATCCTGTAATACGACCATGTCACCCTGCTGTGAAGAACAAACAGGTTAGTACATTTTCCAATCAAGGTAGGTCATTCATATCTGAAATAGCTGTGTCTTGCCGTAAAAAAAATCTAACGAGGAAGTACTTACCAAAGGAGAGAAGTTTTGCAGTTCAGATTCTTCATCGTTCATATGGTTGAAAAGTATCTCATTTCTTACAATAATAAAATCAGTGAGACATTAAGCCATCCTGACATATGACCACATCACCCGGCTGTGAACAACAAACAGATTAGTACATTTTCTAATCGAGGTAGGTCATTCATATCTGAAGTAGATGTGTCTTACAATAAAAAATAATAAACGAGGAAGTACTTACCAAAAGAGAGAGGATTTTCAGTTCAGATTATTCATCATTCATATGGCTGAAATGTGTCTAGTTTTTTACAATAATAAAATCAATGAGACATTAAGCCTTTTTGCCATATGACCATATCACCCTGCTGTTAAGAACAAATAGATTAGTACATTTTGTAATTAAGGTAAGTCATTCATATCTGAAATAGCTGTGTCTTGCAATAAAAAATAATAATCGAGGAAGTACTTACCAAAAGAGAGAAGATTTTCATTTCAGTTTCTTCATCGTTCGTATGGCTGAAAAGTGTCTCGTTTCTTACAAATAACAAAATCAAGGAGACATTAAGCCTTCCTGCCATATGACCATATCACCCAGCTGTGAAGAACAAACAGATTAGTACATTTTCTAATCAAGGTAGGTCATTCATATCTGAAGTAGATGTGTCTTACAATAAAAAATAATAAACGAGGAAGTACTTACCAAAAGAGAGAGGATTTTCAGTTCAGATTATTCATCATTTGTATGGGTTAAAAGTGTCTCGTTTTTTACAATAATAAAATCAATGAGACATTAAGCCTTATTGCCATATGTCCATATCACCCTGCTGTAAAGAACAAATAGATTAGTACATTTTGTAAATAAGGTAGGTCATTCATATCTGAAATAGGTGTGTCTTGCAATAAAAAATAATAAACGAGGAAGTACTTACCAAAAGGGAGATGTTTTGCAGTTCACATTTTTCATCGTTCGTATGGCTGAAAAGTGTCTCATTTCTTACAATAATAAAATCTATGAGACATTAAGCCATCCTGCTATATGACCATATCACACTACTGTGAAGAACAAACAGGTTAGTACATTTTCTAATCAAGGTCGGTCTTTCATATCTGAAATAGCTGTGTCTTGCAAAAAAAAAAAAAAAAAGAAACGAGGAAGTACTTGCCAAAAGAGAGGTGATTTTCTGATCAGATTCTGCATCGTTCGTATGCCTGAAAAGTGTCTCGCTTCTTACAATAATAAAATCAATGGGACATTAAGCCTTCCTGACATATGACCATATCACCCTGCTGTGAAGAACAAACAGATTAGTACATTTTGTAATTGAGGTAGGTCATTCATATCTGAAATAGCTGTGTCTTGCAATAAAAAATAATAAACGAGGAAGTACTTACCAAGAGAGTGAAATTTGCAGAAAAGTTTCTTCATCGTTCGTATGGCTGAAAAATGTTTTGTTTCTTACAATAATAAAATCAATGAGACATTAAGCCTTTTTGCCATATGACTATATCACCCTGCTGTGGAGAACAAACAGATTAGTACATTTTGTGATTATGTTAGGTCATTCATATATGAAATAGCTGTGTCTTGCAATAAAAAATAATAAACGACGAAGTACTTACCAAAAGAGTGAAGTTTTGAAGTTCAGTCTCTTCATCGTTCATATGGCTGAAAAGTGTTTTGTTTCTTACAATAATAAAATCAATGAGACATTAAGCCTTCCTGCCATATGACCATATCACCCTGCTGTGAAGAACAAACGGATTAGTACATTTTGTGATTAAGGTAGGTCATTCATATATGAAATAGCTGTGTCTTGCAATTAAAATAATAAACGACGAAGTACTTACCAAAAGACAGAAGATTTTCAATTCAGTTTCTTCATCGTTCGTATTGCTGAAATGTGTCTCCTTTCTTACAATAATAAAACCAATGAGACATTAAGCTATCCTGTAATGCGACCATGTCACCCTGCTGTGAAGAACAAACAGGTTAGTACATTTTCTAATCAAGGTAGGTCATTCATATCTGAAATAGCTGTGTCTTGCAATAAAAAGTAATAAACGAGGAAGTGCTTACCAAAAGAGATACGCCCGGGTTCCCGGGTTCGATTCCCGGCGGGGTCAGGGATTTTCTCTGCCTCGTGATGGCTGGGTGTTGTGTGCTGTCCTTAGGTTAGTCAGGTTTAAGTAGTTCTAAGTTCTAGGGGACTTATGACCACAGCAGTTGAGTCCCATAGTGCTCAGAGCCAGCCACCAAAAGAGATAAGATTTTCAGATCAGTTTCTTCATCGTTCGTATGGCTGAAAAGTGTCTCGTTTCTTACAAATAATAAAATCAAGGAGACATTAAGCCTTCCTGCCATATGACCTTATCACCCTGCTGTTAAGAACAAACAGATTAGTACATTTTGTAATTAAGTTAGGTCATCCAAATCTGAAGTTGCTGTGTCTTACAATAAAAAATAATAAACGAGGAAGTACTTACCAAAAGATAGAAGATTTTTAGTTCAGATTATTCATCGTTCATATGGCTGAAAAGTGTCTCTTTTCTTACAATAATAAAATCAATGAGACATTAAGCGTTCCTGCCATATGACCAAATTACCCTGCTGTGAAGATCAAACGGGTTAGAAAATTTTCTGATCAAGGTAGGACATTCATATCTGAAACATCTGCGTCTTGCAGTAAAAAAGAATAAACGAGGAAGTACTTACCAAAAGAGAGAAGTTTTGCAGGTCAGATTCTTCATCGTTCATATGGTTGCAAAGTGTATCGTATCTTACAATAGTAAAATCAATGAGACATTAAGCTATCCTGTAATGCGACCATGTCGCCCTGCTGTGAAGAACAAACAGGTTAGTACATTTTCTAATCAAGGTAGGTCTTTCATATCTGAAATAGCTGTGTCTTGCAAAAAAAAAAAAAATAATAAACGAGGAAGTACTTACCAAAAGAGAGATGATTTTCTGATCAGATTCTTCATCGTTCGTATGGCTGAAAAGTGTCTCGTTTCTTACAATAATAAAATCAATGAGACATTATTCCTTCCTGCCTTATGACCACATCACCCTGCTGTGAAGAACAATCAGGTTAGTACATTTTCTAATCAAGGTAGGTCATTAATATCTGAAATAGCTCTGTCTTGCAATAAAAAATAATAAACGAGGAAGTACTTACCAAAAGAGAGAAGATTTTCAGTTCAGTTTCTTCATCGTTCGTATGGCTGAATAGTGTCTCGTTTCTTACAATAATAAAATCAATGAGACCATATGCCTTCCTGCCATATGACCATATCACCCAGCTCTAGAGAACAATCAGATTAGTACATTTTGTAATTACATTAGGTCACTCGTATCTGAAATAGATGTGTCTTGCAATAAAAAATAATAAACGAGGATGTACTTACCAAAAGAGTGAAGTTTTGCAGTACAGTTTGTTCAACGTTCGTATGGCTGAAAAGTTTTTTCTTTGATACAATAATAAAATCAATGAGAGATTCAGCCTTCCTGCCATTTGAACATATCACACTGCTGTGAAGAACAAACAGATTAGTACATTTTGTAATGAAGGCAGATCATTCATATCTGAAGTTGCTGTGTCTTACAATAAAAAATAATAAACGAGGAAGTACTTACCTTAAGAGAGAAGTTTTGCAGTTCAGATTCTTCATCGTTCATATGGTTGCAAAGTGTATCGTATCTTACAATAATAAAATCAATGAGACATTAAGATATCCTGTAATACGACCATGTCACCCTGCTGTGAAGAACAAACAGGTTAGTACATTTTCCAATCAAGGTAGGTCATTCATATCTGAAATAGCTGTGTCTTGCCGTAAAAAAAAATCTAACGAGGAAGTACTTACCAAAGGAGAGAAGTTTTGCAGTTCAGATTCTTCATCGTTCATATGGTTGAAAAGTATCTCATTTCTTACAATAATAAAATCAGTGAGACATTAAGCCATCCTGACATATGACCACATCACCCGGCTGTGAACAACAAACAGATTAGTACATTTTGTAATTAAGAAAGGACATTCATATCTGAAGTAGATGTGTCTTACAATAAAAAATAATAAACGAGGAAGTACTTACCAAAACAGAGAGGATTTTCAGTTCAGATTATTCATCATTCATATGGCTGAAATGTGTCTAGTTTTTTACAATAATAAAATCAATGAGACATTAAGCCTTCTTGCCATATGACCACATCACACTGCTGTAAAGAACAAATAGATTAGTACATTTTGTAATTAAGAAAGGACATTCATATCTGAAATAGCTGTGTCTTACAATAAAAAATTATAAACGAGGAAGTACTTACCAAAAGGGAGACGTTTTGCAGTTCACATTTTTCATCGCTCGTATGGCTGAAAAGTGTCTCATTTCTTACAATAATAAAATCTATGAGACATTAAGCCATCCTCCTATACGACCATATCACACTACTGTGAAGAACAAACAGGTTAGTACATTTTCTAATCAAGGTAGGTCTTTCATATCTGAAATAGCTGTGTCTAGCAATAAAAAATAATAAACGTGGAAGTACTTACCAAAAGAGAGAAGATTTTCAGTTCAGTTTCTTCATCGTTCGTATTGCTGAAAAGTGTCTCGTTTCTTACAATAATAAAATCAATGAGACCATATGTCTTCCTGCCATATGACCATATCACCCAGCTCTAGAGAACAAACAGATTAGTACATTTTGTAATTACATTAGGTCATTCGTATCTGAAATAGATGTGTCTTGCAATAAAAAATAATAAACGAGGATGTACTTACCAAAAGAGCGAAGTTTTGCAGTTCAGTTTTTTCATCGTTCGTATGGCTGAAAAGTTTTATCTTTGATACAATAATAAAATCAATGAGAGATTCAGAATTCCTGCCATATGACCATATCACCCTGCTCTGAAGAACAAACAGATTAGTACATTTTGTAATTAAGGCAGGTCATTCATATCTGAAACAGCTGCGTCTTGCAATAAAAAATAATAAACGAGCAAGTACTTACCAAAAGAGAGAAGTTTTGCAGTTCAGATTCTTCATCGTTCATATGGTTGCAAAGCGTATCGTATCTTACAATAATAAAATCAATGAGACATTAAGATATCCTGTAATACGACCATGTCACCCTGCTGTGAAGAACAAACAGGTTAGTACATTTTCCAATCAAGGTAGGTCATTCATATCTGAAATAGCTGTGTCTTGCCGTAAAAAAAATCTAACGAGGAAGTACTTACCAAAGGAGAGAAGTTTTGCAGTTCAGATTCTTCATCGTTCATATGGTTGAAAAGTATCTCATTTCTTACAATAATAAAATCAGTGAGACATTAAGCCATCCTGACATATGACCACATCACCCGGCTGTGAACAACAAACAGATTAGTACATTTTCTAATCGAGGTAGGTCATTCATATCTGAAGTAGATGTGTCTTACAATAAAAAATAATAAACGAGGAAGTACTTACCAAAAGAGAGAGGATTTTCAGTTCAGATTATTCATCATTCATATGGCTGAAATGTGTCTAGTTTTTTACAATAATAAAATCAATGAGACATTAAGCCTTTTTGCCATATGACCATATCACCCTGCTGTTAAGAACAAATAGATTAGTACATTTTGTAATTAAGGTAAGTCATTCATATCTGAAATAGCTGTGTCTTGCAATAAAAAATAATAATCGAGGAAGTACTTACCAAAAGAGAGAAGATTTTCATTTCAGTTTCTTCATCGTTCGTATGGCTGAAAAGTGTCTCGTTTCTTACAAATAACAAAATCAAGGAGACATTAAGCCTTCCTGCCATATGACCATATCACCCTGCTGTAAAGAACAAACAGTCTAGTACATTTTGTAATTAAGGTAGGTCATTCATATCTGAAGTAGCTGTGTCTTACAATAAAAAATAGTATACGAGGAAGTACTTACCAAAAGATAGAAGATTTTTAGTTCAGATTATTCATCGTTCATATGGCTGAAAAGTGTCTCTTTTCTTACAATAATAAAATCAATGAGACATTAAGCGTTCCTGCCATATGACCAAATTACCCTGCTGTGAAGATCAAACGGGTTAGAAAATTTTCTGATCAAGGTAGGACATTCATATCTGAAACATCTGCGTCTTGCAGTAAAAAATAATAAACGAGGAAGTACTTACCAAAAGAGAGAAGTTTTGCAGGTCAGATTCTTCATCGTTCATATGGTTGCAAAGTGTATCGTATCTTACAATAATAAAATCAATGAGACATTAAGCTATCCTGTAATGCGACCATGTCGCCCTGCTGTGAAGAACAAACAGGTTAGTACATTTTCTAATCAAGGTAGGTCTTTCATATCTGAAATAGCTGTGTCTTGCAAAAAAAAAAAAAATAATAAACGAGGAAGTACTTACCAAAAGAGAGATGATTTTCTGATCAGATTCTTCATCGTTCGTATGGCTGAAAAGTGTCTCGCTTCTTACAATAATAAAATCAATGAGACATTATTCCTTCCTGCCTTATGACCACATCACCCTGCTGTGAAGAACAGTCAGGTTAGTACATTTTCTAATCAAGGTAGGTCATTAATATCTGAAATAGCTCTGTCTTGCAATAAAAAATAATAAACGAGGAAGTACTTACCAAAAGAGAGAAGATTTTCAGTTCAGTTTCTTCATCGTTCGTATGGCTGAATAGTGTCTCGTTTCTTACAATAATGAAATCAATGAGACCATATGCCTTCCTGCCATATGACCATATCACCCAGCTCTAGAGAACAATCAGATTAGTACATTTTGTAATTACATTAGGTCACTCGTATCTGAAATAGATGTGTCTTGCAATAAAAAATAATAAACGAGGATGTACTTACCAAAAGAGTGAAGTTTTGCAGTACAGTTTGTTCAACGTTCGTATGACTGAAAAGTTTTTTCTTTGATACAATAATAAAATCAATGAGAGATTCAGCCTTCCTGCCATATGAACATATCACACTGCTGTGAAGAACAAACAGATTAGTACATTTTGTAATGAAGGCAGATCATTCATATCTGAAGTTGCTGTGTCTTACAATAAAAAATAATAAACGAGGAAGTACTTACCTTAAGAGAGAAGTTTTGCAGTTCAGATTCTTCATCGTTCATATGGTTGCAAAGTGTATCGTATCTTACAATAATAAAATCAATGAGACATTAAGATATCCTGTAATATGACCATGTCACCCTGCTGTGAAGAACAAACAGGTTAGTACATTTTCCAATCAAGGTAGGTCATTCATATCTGAAATAGCTGTGTCTTGCCGTAAAAAAAAAATCTAACGAGGAAGTACTTACCAAAGGAGAGAAGTTTTGCAGTTCAGATTCTTCATCGTTCATATGGTTGAAAAGTATCTCATTTCTTACAATAATAAAATCAGTGAGACATTAAGCCATCCTGACATATGACCACATCACCCGGCTGTGAACAACAAACAGATTAGTACATTTTCTAATCGAGGTAGGTCATTCATATCTGAAGTAGATGTGTCTTACAATAAAAAATAATAAACGAGGAAGTACTTACCAAAAGAGAGAGGATTTTCAGTTCAGATTATTCATCATTCACATGGCTGAAATGTGTCCAGTTTTTTACAATAATAAAATCAATGAGACATTAAGCCTTCTTGCCATATGACCACATCACACTGCTGTAAAGAACAAATAGATTAGTACATTTTGTAATTAAGAAAGGACATTCATATCTGAAATAGCTGTGTCTTACAATAAAAAATTATAAACGAGGAAGTACTTACCAAAAGGGAGACGTTTTGCAGTTCACATTTTTCATCGCTCGTATGGCTGAAAAGTGTCTCATTTCTTACAATAATAAAATCTATGAGACATTAAGCCATCCTCCTATACGACCATATCACACTACTGTGAAGAACAAACAGGTTAGTACATTTTCTAATCAAGGTAGGTCTTTCATATCTGAAATAGCTGTGTCTTGCAATAAAAAATAATAAACGTGGAAGTACTTACCAAAAGAGAGAAGATTTTCAGTTCAGTTTCTTCATCGTTCGTATTGCTGAAAAGTGTCTCGTTTCTTACAATAATAAAATCAATGAGACCATATGTCTTCCTGCCATATGACCATATCACCCAGCTCTAGAGAACAAACAGATTAGTACATTTTGTAATTACGTTAGGTCATTCGTATCTGAAATAGATGTGTCTTGCAATAAAAAATAATAAACGAGGATGTACTTACCAAAAGAGCGAAGTTTTGCAGTTCAGTTTTTTCATCGTTCGTATGGCTGAAATGTTTTATCTTTGATACAATAATAAAATCAATGAGAGATTCAGAATTCCTGCCATATGACCATATCACCCTGCTCTGAAGAACAAACAGATTAGTACATTTTGTAATTAAGGCAGGTCATTCATATCTGAAACAGCTGCGTCTTGCAATAATAAATAATAAACGAGGAAGTACTTACCAAAAGAGAGAAGTTTTGCAGTTCAGATTCTTCATCGTTCATATGGTTGCAAAGCGTATCGTATCTTACAATAATAAAATCAATGAGACATTAAGATATCCTGTAATACGACCATGTCACCCTGCTGTGAAGAACAAACAGGTTAGTACATTTTCCAATCAAGGTAGGTCATTCATATCTGAAATAGCTGTGTCTTGCCATAAAAAAAAATCTAACGAGGAAGTACTTACCAAAGGAGAGAAGTTTTGCAGTTCAGATTCTTCATCGTTCATATGGTTGAAAAGTATCTCATTTCTTACAATAATAAAATCAGTGAGACATTAAGCCATCCTGACATATGACCACATCACCCGGCTGTGAACAACAAACAGATTAGTACATTTTCTAATCGAGGTAGGTCATTCATATCTGAAGTAGATGTGTCTTACAATAAAAAATAATAAACGAGGAAGTACTTACCAAAAGAGAGAGGATTTTCAGTTCAGATTATTCATCATTCACATGGCTGAAATGTGTCCAGTTTTTTACAATAATAAAATCAATGAGACATTAAGCCTTCTTGCCATATGACCACATCACACTGCTGTAAAGAACAAATAGATTAGTACATTTTGTAATTAAGAAAGGACATTCATATCTGAAATAGCTGTGTCTTACAATAAAAAATTATAAACGAGGAAGTACTTACCAAAAGGGAGACGTTTTGCAGTTCACATTTTTCATCGCTCGTATGGCTGAAAAGTGTCTCATTTCTTACAATAATAAAATCTATGAGACATTAAGCCATCCTCCTATACGACCATATCACACTACTGTGAAGAACAAACAGGTTAGTACATTTTCTAATCAAGGTAGGTCTTTCATATCTGAAATAGCTGTGTCTTGCAATAAAAAATAATAAACGTGGAAGTACTTACCAAAAGAGAGAAGATTTTCAGTTCAGTTTCTTCATCGTTCGTATTGCTGAAAAGTGTCTCGTTTCTTACAATAATAAAATCAATGAGACCATATGTCTTCCTGCCATATGACCATATCACCCAGCTCTAGAGAACAAACAGATTAGTACATTTTGTAATTACGTTAGGTCATTCGTATCTGAAATAGATGTGTCTTGCAATAAAAAATAATAAACGAGGATGTACTTACCAAAAGAGCGAAGTTTTGCAGTTCAGTTTTTTCATCGTTCGTATGGCTGAAATGTTTTATCTTTGATACAATAATAAAATCAATGAGAGATTCAGAATTCCTGCCATATGACCATATCACCCTGCTCTGAAGAACAAACAGATTAGTACATTTTGTAATTAAGGCAGGTCATTCATATCTGAAACAGCTGCGTCTTGCAATAATAAATAATAAACGAGGAAGTACTTACCAAAAGAGAGAAGTTTTGCAGTTCAGATTCTTCATCGTTCATATGGTTGCAAAGCGTATCGTATCTTACAATAATAAAATCAATGAGACATTAAGATATCCTGTAATACGACCATGTCACCCTGCTGTGAAGAACAAACAGGTTAGTACATTTTCCAATCAAGGTAGGTCATTCATATCTGAAATAGCTGTGTCTTGCCATAAAAAAAAATCTAACGAGGAAGTACTTACCAAAGGAGAGAAGTTTTGCAGTTCAGATTCTTCATCGTTCATATGGTTGAAAAGTATCTCATTTCTTACAATAATAAAATCAGTGAGACATTAAGCCATCCTGACATATGACCACATCACCCGGCTGTGAACAACAAACAGATTAGTACATTTTCTAATCGAGGTAGGTCATTCATATCTGAAGTAGATGTGTCTTACAATAAAAAATAATGAACGAGGAAGTACTTACCAAAAGGGAGAGGATTTTCAGTTCAGATTATTCATCATTCATATGGCTGAAATGTGTCTAGTTTTTTACAATAATAAAATCAATGAGACATTAAGCCTTTTTGCCATATGACCATATCACCCTGCTGTTAAGAACAAATAGATTAGTACATTTTGTAATTAAGGTAAGTCATTCATATCTGAAATAGCTGTGTCTTGCAATAAAAAATAATAATCGAGGAAGTACTTACCAAAAGAGAGAAGATTTTCATTTCAGTTTCTTCATCGTTCGTATGGCTGAAAAGTGTCTCGTTTCTTACAAATAACAAAATCAAGGAGACATTAAGCCTTCCTGCCATATGACCATATCACCCTGCTGTAAAGAACAAACAGTCTAGTATATTTTGTAATTAAGGTAGGTCATTCATATCTGAAGTAGCTGTGTCTTACAATAAAAAATAGTATACGAGGAAGTACTTATCAAAAGAGAGAAGATTTTTAGTTCAGATTATTCATCGTTCGTATGGCTGAAAAGTGTCTCTTTTCTTACAATAATAAAATCAGTGAGACATTAAGCCTTCTTGCCATATGACCGTATCACCCTGCTGTAAAGAACAAATAGATTAGTACATTTTGTAATTAAGGTAGGTCATTCATATCTGAAATAGCTGTGTCTTCCAATAAAAAATAATAAACGAGGAAGTACTTACCAAAAGGGAGATGTTTTGCAGTGCACATTTTTCATCGTTCGTATGGCTGAAAAGTGTCTCATATCTTACAATAATAAAATCTATGAGACATTAAGCCATCCTGCTATACGACGATATCACACTACTGTGAAGAACAAACAGATTAGTACATTTTGTAATTTAGGTGGGTAATTCATATCTGAAGTAGCTGTGTCTAACAATAAAAAATAATAAACGAGGAAGTACTTACCAAAAGATAGAAGATTTTTTGTTCAGATTATTCATCGTTCGTATGGCAGAAAAGTGTCTCTTTTCTTACAATAATAAAATCAATGAGACATTAAGCCTTCTTGCCATATCACCATATCACCCTGCTGTAAAGAAAAAATAGATTATTACATTTTGTAATTTAGATAGGTCATTGATATCTGAAATAGCTGTCTCTTGCAATAAAAAATAATAAACGAGGAAGTACTTACCAAAAGAGAGAAGTTTTGCAGTTCGGATTCTTCATCGTTCATATGGTTGCAAAGTGTATCGTATCTTACAATAATAAAATCAATGAGACATTAAGCTATCCTGTAATACGACCATGTCACCCTGCTGTGAAGAACAAACAGGTTAGTACATTTTCTAATCAAGGTAGGTCATTCATATCTGAAATAGCTGTGTCTTGCTGTAAAAAATAATAAACGAGGAAGTACTTCCCAAAAGAGAGAAGTTTTGCAGTTCAGATTCTTCATCGTTCATATGGTTGAAAAGTGTCTCATTTCTTACAATAATAAAATCAGTGAGACATTAAGAAATCCTGCCATATGAACATATCAGCCGGCTGTGAAGAACAAACAGATTAGTACATTTTCTAATCAAGGTAGGTCATTCACATCTGAAGTAGCTGTGTCATACAATAAAAAATAATAAATGAGGAAGTACTCACCAAAAGAGAGAGGATTTTCAGTTCAGATTATTCATCATTGGTATGGCTGAAAAGTGTCTCGTTTTTTACAATAATAATATCAATGAGACATTAAGCCTTCTTGCCATATGACCATATCACCCTGCTGTAAGGAACAAATAGATTAGTACATTTTGTAATTAAGGTAGGTCATTCATACCTGAAATAGCTGTGTCTTGCAATAAAAAATAATAATCGAGGAAGTACTTACCAAAAGAGAGAAGCATTGCAGTTCACATTCTTCATCGTTCGTATGGCTGAAATGTGTCTCCTTTGTTACAATTATAAAATCAATGAGACATTAAGCCTTCCTGCCATATGACGATATCACCCTGCTGTGAATAATAAACAGATTAGTACATTTTGTAAGTAAGGTAGGTCATTCATATCTGAAATAGCTGTGTCTTCCAACAAAAAATAATAAACGAAGAAGTACTTACCAAAAGATAGAAGATTTTTAGTTGAGATTATTCATCGTTCCTATGGCTGAAAAGTGTCTCTTTTCTTACAATAATAAAATCAATGAGACATTAAGCCTTCCTGCCATATGACCAAATTACCCTGCTGTGAAGAACAAACAGGTTAGAAAATTTTCTAATCAAGGTAGGACATTCATATCTGAAACAGCTGCGTCTTGCAATAAAAAACAATAAACGAGGAAGTACTTACCAAAAGAGAGAAGTTTTGCATTTCAGATTCTTCATCTTTCATATGGTTGCAAAGTGTATCGTATCTTACTATAAGAAAATCAATGAGACATTAAGCTATCCTGTAATACGACCATGTCACCCTGCTGTGAAGAACAAACAGGTTAGTACATTTTCTAATCAAGGTAGGTCATTCATATCTGAAATAGCTGTCTTGCCGTAAAAAATAATGAAAGAGGAAGTACTTACCAAAAGCGAGAAATTTTTCAGTTCAGATTCTTCATCGTTCATATGATTGAAAAGTGTCTCATTTTTTACAATAATAAAATCAGTGAGACAATAAGCCATCCTGCCATATGACCATATCACCCGGCTGTGAAGAACAAACAGATTAGTACATTTTCTAATCAAGGTAGGTCATTCATATCTGAAGTAGATGTGTTTTGAAATAAAAAATAATAAACGAGGAAGTACTTACCAAAAGAGAGAGGATTTTCAGTTCAGATTTTTCATCATTCGTATGGCTGAAAAGTGACTCGTTTTTTACAATAATAAAATCAATGAGACATTAAGCCTTCCAGCCATATGTACATATCACACTCCTGTGAAGAAAAGACAGATTAGTACATTTTGTAATTAAGGTAAGTCATTCATATCTGAAATATCAGTGTCTTACAATAAAAAGTATAAAACGAGGAAGTACTTACCAAAAGGGATAAGTTTTGCAGTTCACATTCTTCATCGTTTGAATGGCTGAAAGGTGTCTCATTTCTTACAATAATAAAATCTATGAGACATTAAGCCATGCTGCTATACGACAATATCACACTACTGTGAAGATCAAACAGGTTAGTACATTTTCTAATCAAGGTAGGTCTTTCATATCTGAAATAGCTGTGTCTTGCAAAAAAAAAAATAATAAACGAGGAAGTACTTACCAAAAGAGTGAAGCTTTGCAGTTCAGTTTCTTCATCGATCGTATGGCTGAAAAGTGTTTCGTTTCTTACAATAATAAAAGCAATGAGACATTAAGCCTTCCTGCCATATGTACATATGACACTGCTGTGAAGAAAAAACAGATTAGTACATTTTGTAATTAAGGTAGGTCATTCATATCTGAAATAGCTGTGTCTTACAATAAAAAATAATAAATGAGGAAGTACTTACCAAAAGAGAGACCAATTACAGTTCAGATTCTTCATCGTTCGTATGGCTGAAAAGTGTCTCGTTTCTTACAATAATAAAATCAATGACAACATTGCCTTCCTGCCATATGTACATATCACCCTGCTGTAAAGAACAAACAGATTAGTACATTTTGTAATTATGGTAGGTCATTCGTATCTGAAATAGCTGTGTCTTGCAATAAAAAATAATAAACGACTAAGTACTTACGAAAGAGTGAAGCTTTGCAGTTCAGTTTCTTCATCGTTCGTATGGCTGAAAAGTGTTTCGTTTCTGACAATAATAAAATCAATGAGACATTAAGCCTTCTTGCCATATGACCATATCACCCTGCTGTAAAGAACAAATAGATTAGTACATTTTGTAATTATGTAAGGTCATTCATATCTGAAATAGCTGTGTCTTGCAATACAAAATAATAAACGAGGAAGTACTTACCAAAAGGGAGATGTTTTGCAGTTCACATTTTTCATCGCTCGTATGGCTGAAAAGTGTCTCATTTCTTACAATAATAAAATCTATGAGACATTATGCCTTCCTGCCTTATGACCATATCACCCTGCTGTAAAGAACAAACAGATCAGTACATTTTGTAATTAAGGTAGGTCATTCAAATCTGAAATAGCTGTGTCTTGTAATAAAAAATAATAAACGAGGAAGTACTTACCAAAAGTGTGAAGCTTTGCAGTTCAGATTCTTCATCGATCGTATGGCTGAAAAGTGTTTCGTTTCTTACAATAATAAAATCAATGAGACATTAAGCCTTCCTGCCATATGTACATATCACACTGCTGTGAAGAAAAAACAGATTAGTACATTTTGTAATTAAGGTAGGTCATTCATATCTGAAATAGCTGTGTCTTACAATAAAAAATAATAAATGAGGAAGTACTTACCAAAAGAGAGACCATTTTCAGTTCAGATTCTTCATCGTTCGTATGGCTGAAAAGTGTCTCGTTTCTTACAATAATAAAATCAATGAGAACATATGCCTTCCCGCCATATGTACATATCACCCTGCTGTAAAGAACAAACAGATTAGTACAATTTGTAATTATGGTAGGTCATTCGTATCTGAAATAGCTGTGTCATGCAATAAAAAATAATAAACGACTAAGTACTTACGAAAGAGTGAAGCTTTGCAGTTCAGTTTCTTCATCGTTCGTATGGCTGAAAAGTGTTTCGTTTCTGACAATAATAAAATCAATGAGACATTAAGCCTTCTTGCCATATGACCATATCACCCTGCTGTAAAGAACAAATAGATTAGTACATTTTGTAATTAAGAAAGGTCATTCATATCTGAAATAGCTGTGTCTTGCAATACAAAATAATAAACGAGGAAGTACTTACCAAAAGGGAGATGTTTTGCAGTTCACATTTTTCATCGCTCGTATGGCTGAAAAGTGTCTCATTTCTTACAATAATAAAATCTATGAGACATTAAGCCATCCTGCTATAACACGATATCACACTACTGTGAAGAACAAACAGGTTAGTACATTTTCTAATCAAGGTAGTTCTTTCCTATCTGAAATAGCTGTGCTTGCAAAAAAAAAAAAAAATAAAATAAAATAAAAAAATAAACGAGGAAGTACTTACCAAAAGAGAGATGATTTTCTGATCAGATTCTTCATCATTCGTATTGCTGAAACGTGTGTCGTTTCTTACAATAATAAAATCCATGAGACATTATGCCTTCCTGCTTTATGACCATATCACCCTGCTGTAAAGAACAAACAGATTAGTACATTTTGTAATTAAGGTAGGTCATTCAAATCTGAAATAGCTGTGTCTTGCAATAAAAATTAATAAATGAGGAAGTACTTACCAAAAGAGTGAAGCTTTGCAGTTCAGTTTCTTCATCGTTCATATGGCTGAAAAGTATTTCGTTTCTTACAATAATAAAATCAATGAGGCATTAAGCGTTCCTGCCATATGACGATATAACCCTGCTGTGAAGAACAAACAGATTAGTCCATTTTGTAATTAAGGTAGGTCATTGATATCTGAAATAGCTGTGTCTTGCAATAAAAGTATAAAACGAGGTAGTACTTACCAAAAGAGAGACGATTTTCAGTTCAGTTTCTTCATCGTTTGTATGGCTGAAAAGTGTCTCGTTTCTTACAATAATAGGATCAAGGAGACAATTAGCCTTCCTGCCATATGACGATATCACCCTGCTGTGAAGAACAAACAGATTAGTACATTTTGTAATCAAGGTGGGTCATTCATATCTGAAATAGCTGTGTCTTACAATAAAAAATAATAAACGAGGAAGTACTTACCAAAAGAGAGAAGATTTTCAGTTCAGATTCTTCATTGTTTGTATGGCTGAAAAGTGTCTCGTTTCTTACAATAATAGAATCAAGGAGACATTTAGCCTTCCTGCCATATGACGATATCACCCTCCTGTGAAGTACAAAGAGATTAGTACATTTTGTAATTAAGGTAGGTCATTCATATCTCAAGTAGCTGTGTCTTACAATAAAAACTAATAAACGAGGAAGTACTTACCAAAAGAGTGAAGTTTTGCAATTCAGTTTCTTCATCGTTCGTATGGTTGAAACGTGTTTCGTTTCTTAGAATAATCAAATCAAGGAGACATTAAGCCTTCCTGCCATATGACCATATCACCCTGCTGTGAAGAACAAACAGATTAGTTCATTTTGTAATTAAGGTAAGTCATTCATATCTGAAATATCAGTGTCTTACAATAAAAAGTATAAAACGAGGAAGTACTTACCAAAAGGGATAAATTTTGCAGTTCACATTCTTCATCGTTCGAATGGCTGAAAGGTGTCTCATTTCTTACAATAATAAAATCAATGAGACATTAAGCCATTCTGTAAGACGACCATGTCACCCTGCTGTGAAGAACAAACAGGTTAGTACATTTTCTAATCATGGTACGTCATTTATATCTGAAATAGTTGTGTCTTGCAATAAAAAATAATAAACGAGGAAGTACTTACCAAAAGGGATAAGTTTTGCAGTTCGCATTCTTCATCGTTCGAATGGCTGAAAGGTGTCTCATTTCTTACAATAATAAAATCAATGAGACATTAAGCCATTCTGTAATACGACCATGTCACCCTGCTGTGAAGAACAAACAGGTTAGTACATTTTCTAAACAAGGTACGTCATTCATATCAGAAATAGTTTTGTCTTGCAATAAAAGATAATAAATGAGGAAGTACTTACCAAAAGAGTGAAGTTTTGCAATTCAGTTTCTTCATCGTTCATATGGTTGAAATGTGTTTCGTTTCTTAGAATAATTAAATCAAGCAGACATTAAGCTTTCCTGCCATATGAGTATATCACCCTGCTGTGAAGAACAAACAGATTAGTACATTTTGTAATTATGGTAGGTAATTCGTGTCTGAAATAGCTGTGTCTTGCAATAAAAAATAATAAACGACTAAGTACTTACCAAAAGAGTGAAGCTTTGCAGTTCAGTTTCTTCATCGTTCGTATGGCTGAAAAGTGTTTCGTTTCTTACAATAATAGAATCAAGGAGACATTATCGTTCCTGCCATATGACGATATCACCCTCCTGTGAAGAACAAACAGATTAGTACATTTTGTAATTAAGGTAGGTCATTCATATCTCAAGTAGCTGTGTCTTACAATAAAAACTAATAAACGAGGAAGTACTTACCAAAAGAGTGAAGTTTTGCAATTAAGTTTCTTCATCGTTCGTATGGTTGAAACGTGTTTCATTTCTTAGAATAATTAAATCAAGGAGACATTAAGCCTTCCTGCCATATGAGTATATCACCATGCTGTGAAGAACAAACAGATTAGTACATTTTGTAATTAAGGTAAGTCATTCATATCTGAAATATCAGTGTCTTACAATAAAAAGTATAAAAGGAGGAAGTACTTACCAAAAGGGATAAGTTTTGCAGTTCACATTCTTCATCGTTCAAATGGCTGAAAGGTGTCTCATTTCTTACAATAATAAAATCAATGAGACGTTAAGCCATTCTGTAATACGACCATGTCACCCTGCTGTGAAGAACAAACACGTTAGTACATTTTCTAATCAAGGTACGTCATTCATATCTGAAATAGTTGTGTCTTGCAATAAAAGATAATAAACAAAGAAGTACTTACCGAAAGAGAGAAGTTTTGCAGTTCAGATTCTTCATCGTTCATATGGTTGAGAAGTGTCTCGTTTCTTACAATAATGAAATCAGTGAGACATTAAGCCATCCTGCCATATGACCATTTCACCAGGCTGTGAAGAACTAACAGAGTAGTACATTTTCTAATCAAGGTAGGTCATCCGTATCTGTAGTAGCTGTGTCTTACAATAAAAAATAATAAATGAGGAAGTACTTACCAAAAGAGTGAAGTTTTGTAGAACAGTTTCTTCACGTTCGAATGGCTGAAAAGTGTTTCGTTTCTTCCAATAATAAAATCAATGAGACATTAAGCCTTCCTGCCATATGTACATATCACACTCCTGTGAAGAACAAATAGATTAGTACATTTTCTAATCAAGGTAGGTCTTTCATATCTGAAATATCTGTGTCTTGCAAAAAATAAAAAAAAATAAAAATAAACGAGGAAGTACTTACCAAAAGAGTGATGATTTTCTGATCAGATTCTTCATCGTTCGTATGGCTGAAAAGTGTCTCGTTTCTTACAATAGTAAAATCAATGAGACATTATGCCTTCCTGCCTTATGACCATATCACCCTGCTGTAAAGAACAAACAGGTTAGTACATTTTCTAATCAAGGTAGGTCTTTCATATCTGAAATAGCTGTGTCTTGCAAAAAAAAAAAAAAAAAAAAAAGAAACGAGGAAGTACTTGCCAAAAGAGAGAACTTTTCAGTTCAGATTCTTCATCGTTCGTATGGCTGAAAAGTGTCTCGTTTCTTACAATAATAAAATAAATGAGACCATATGCCTTCCTGCCATATGACCATATCACCCAGCTCTAGAGAACAAACAGATTAGTACATTTCGTAATTAGGGTAGGTCATTCGTATCGGAAATAGATGTGTCTTGCAATAAAAATAATAAACGAGGAAGTACTTACCAAATGAGAGAAGTTTTGTAGTTCAGATTCTTCATCGTTCGTATGGCTGAAAAGTTTTCTCTTTGATTCAATAATAAAATCAATGAGACAATAAGACTTCCTGCCATATGACCATATCACCCTGCTGTAAAGAACAAATACATTAGTACATTTTGTAATTAAGGTAGGTCATTCATATCTGAAATAGCTGTGTCTTACAATAAAAAATAATAAACGAGGAAGTACTTACCAAAAGATAGAAGATTTTTAGTTCAGATTATTCATCGTTCGTATGGCTGAAAAGTGTCTCTTTTCTTACAATAATAAAATCAATGAGACATTAAGCTATCCTGTAATATGACCATGTCACCCTGCTGTGAAGAACAAACAGGTTAGTACACTTTCTAATCAAGGTAGGACATTCATATCTGAAATAGCTGTGTCTTGCCGTAAAAAATAATAAAAGAGGTAGTACTTACCAAAAGAGAGAAGTTTTGCAGTTCAGATTCTTCATCGTTCATATGGTTGAAAAGTGTCTCATTTCTTACAATAATAAAATCAGTGAGACATTAAGCCATCCTGCCATATGACCATATCACCCGGCTGTGAAGAACAAACAGATTAGTACATTTTCTAATCAAGGTAGGTCATTCATATCTGAAGTAGATGTGTCTTACAATAAAAAATAATAAACGAGGAAGTACTTACCAAATGAGAGAGGATTTTCAGTTCAGATTATTCATCATTTGTATGGCTGAAATGTGTCTCGTTTTTTACAATAATAAAATCAATGAGACATTAAGCCTTCTTGCCATATGACCATATCACCGTTCTGAAAAGAACAAATAGATTAGTACATTTTGCAATCAAAGTAGGTCATTCATATCTGAAATAGCTGTGTCTTGCAATAAAAAATAATAAACGAGGAAGTACTTACCAAAAGGGAGATGTTTTGCAGTTCACATTTTTCATCGTTCGTATGGCTGAAAAGTGTCTCATTTCTTACAATAATAAAATCAATGAGACATTAAGCCATCCTGTAATACGACCATATCACACTACTGTGAAGAACAAACAGGTTAGTACATTTTCTAGTCAAGGTAGGTCTTTCATATCTGAAATAGCTATGTCTTGCAAGGAAAAAAAAAAAAAAAGAATAAACGAGGAAGTACTTACCAAAAGAGAGAAGCATTGCAGTTCACATTCTTCATCGTTCGTATGGCTGAAATGTGTCTCCTTTGTTACAATAATAAAATCAATGAGACATTAAGCCTTCCTGCCATATGACGATATCACCCTGCTGTGAAGAACAAACAGATTAGTACATTTTGTAATTAAGGTAGGTCATTCATATCTGAAATAGCTGTGTCTTCCAACAAAAAATAATAAACGAGGAAGTACTTACCAAAATATAGAAGATTTTTAGTTCAGATTATTCATCGTTCGTATGGCTGAAAAGTGTCTCTTTTCTTACAATAATAAAATCAATGAGACATTAAGCCTTCCTGCCATATGACCAAATTACCCTGCTGTGAAGGGCAAACAGGTTAGAAAATTTTCTAATCAAGGTAGGACATTCATATCTGAAACAGCTGCGTCTTGCAATAAAAAATAATAAACGAGGAAGTACTTACCAAAAGAGAGAAATTTTGCAGTTCAGGTTCTTCATCGTTCATATGGTTCAAAGTGTATCGTATCTTGCAATAATAAAATCAATGAGACATTAAGCTATCCTGTAATACGACAATGTCACCCTGCTGTGAAGAACAAACAGGTTAGTACATTTTCTAATCAAGGTAGGTCATTCATATCTGAAATAGCTGTGTCTTGCCGTAAAAAATAATAAAAGAGGAAGTACTTACCAAAAGAGAGAAGTTTTGCAGTTCAGATTCTTCATCGTTCATATGGTTGAAAAGTGTCTCATTTCTTACAATAATAAAATCAGTGAGACATTAAGCCATCCTGCCAGATGACCATATCACCCGGCTGTGAAGAACAAACAGATTAGTACATTTTCTAATCAAGGTAGGTCATTCATATCTGAAATCGATGTGTCTTACAATAAAAAATAATAAACGAGGAAGTACTTACGAAAAGAGAGATGATTTTCTGATCAGATTCTTCATCGTTCGTATGGCTGAAAAGTGTGTCGTTTCTTACAATAATAAAATCAATGAGACATTACGCTTTCCTGCCTTATGACCATATCACCCTGCTGTAAAGAACAAACAGATTAGTACATTTTGTAAATAAGGTAGGTCATGCAAATCTGAAAAGGCTGTGTCTTGCAATAAAAAATAATAAACGAGGAAGTACTTACCAAAAGAGTGAAGCTTTGCAGTTCAGATTCTTCATCGTTCATATGGTTGAAAAGTGTCTCATTTCTTACAATAATAAAATCAGTGAGACATTAAGCCATCCTGCCAGATGACCATATCACCCAGCTGTGAAGAACAAACAGATTAGTACATTTTCTAATCAAGGTAGGTCATTCATATCTGAAATCGTTGTGCCTTACAATAAAAAATAATAAACGAGGAAGTACTTACGAAAAGAGAGATGATTTTCTGATCAGATTCTTCATCGTTCGTATGGCTGAAAAGTGTGTCGTTTCTTACAATAATAAAATAAATGAGACATTATGCTTTCCTGCCATATGTACATATCACACTGCTGTGAAGAAAAAACAGATTAGTACATATTGTAATTAAGGTAGGTCATTCATATCTGAAATAGCTGTGTCTTACAATAAAAAATAATAAATGAAGAAGTACTTACCAAAAGAGAGACCACTTTCAGTTCAGATTCTTCATCGTTCGTATGGCTGAAATGTGTCTCATTTCTTACAATAATAAAATCAAATGAGAACATATGCCTTCAGGCCATATGTACATATCTCCCTGCTGTAAAGAACAAACAGATTAGTACATTTTGTAATTATGGTAGGTCATTCGTATCTGAAATAGCTGTGTCTTGCAATAAAAAATAATAATTGACTAAGTACTTACGAAACAGTGAAGCTTTGCAGTTCAGTTTCTTCATCGTTCGTATGGCTGAAAAGTGTTTCGTTTCTGACAATAATAAAATCAATGAGACATTATGCCTTCCTGCCATATGTACATATCACACTCCTGTGAAGAACAAACAGATTAGTACATTTTGTAATTAAGGTAGGTCATTCATATCTGAAGTAGCTGTGTCTTACAATAAAAACTAATAAACGAGGAAGTACCTACCAAAAGAGTGAAGTTTTGCAGTTCACATTCTTCATCGTTCGTATGGCTGAAATGTGTCTCCTTTGTTACACTAATAAAATCAATGAGACATTAAGCCTTCCTGCCATATGACCATATCACCCTCCTGTGAAGAACAAACAGATTAGCACATTTTGTAATTAAGGTAGGTCATTCATATCTGAAGTAGCTGTGTCTTACAATAAAAAATAATAAACGAGGAAGTACTTACCAAAAGAGAGAAGATTTTCAGTTCAGTTTCTTCATCGTTTGTATATCTGAAAAGTGTCTCATTTTGTTACAATAATAGAATCACAGAGTCATTTAGCATTCCTGCCATGTGACGATATCACCCTCCTGTGAAGAACAAACAGATAAGTACACTTTGTAATTAAGGTAGGTCATTCATATCTGAAGTAGCTGTGTCTTTTAATAAAAACTAATAAACGAGGAAGTACTTACCAAAAGAGTGATGTTTTGCAGTTCAGTTTCATCATCGTTCGTATGGTTGAAACGTGTTTCGTTTCTTAGAATAATTAAATCAAGGAGACATTAAGCCTTCCTGCCATATGTACATATCACCCTGCTGTGAAGAACAAACAGATTAGTACATTTTGTAATTAAGGTAAGTCATTCATATCTGAAATATCAGTGTCTTACAATAACAAGTAAAAAACGAGGAAGTACTTACCAAAAGGGATAAGTTTTGCATTTCACATTCTTCATCGTTCGAATGGCTGAGAGGTGTCTCGTTTCTTACAATAATACAATCAATGAGACATTAAGCCATTCTGTAATACGACCATGTCACCCTGCTGTGAAGAACAAACAGGTTAGTACATTTTCTAATCAAGGTACGTCATTCATATCTGAAATAGCTGTGTCTTGCCGTAAAAAATAATAAAAGAGGAAGTACTTACCAAAAGAGAGTAGTTTTGCAGTTCAGATTCTTCATCGTTCATATGGTTGAAAAGTGTCTCATTTCTTACAATAATAAAATCAGTGAGACATTAAGCCATCCTGCCATATGACCATATCACCCGGCTGTGAAGAACAAACAGATTAGTACATTTTCTAATCAAGGTAGGTCATTCATATCTGAAATAGATGTGTCTTACAATAAAAAATAATAAACGAGGAAGTACTTACGAAAAGAGAGATGATTTTCTGATCAGATTCTTCATCGTTCGTATGGCTGAAAAGTGTGTCGTTTCTTACAATAATAAAATCAATGAGACATTATGCTTTCCTGCCTTATGACCATATCACCCTGCTGTAAATAACAAACAGATTAGTACATTTTGTAAATAAGGTAGGTCATTCAAATCTGAAATGGCTGTGTCTTGCAATAAAAAATAATAACCGAGGAAGTACTTACCAAAAGAGTGAAGCTTTGCAGTTCAGTTTCTTCATCGTTCGTATGGCTGAAAAGTGTTTCGTTTCTTACAATAATAAAATCAATGAGACATTAAGCCTTCCTGCCATATGACCATATCACCCTGCTGTAAAGAACAAATAGATTAGTACATTTTGTAATTAAGGTAGGTCATTCATATCTGAAATAGCTGTGTCTTGCATAATAAATAATAAACGACGAAGTCCTTACCAAAAGATAGAAGATTTTTAGTTCAGATTATTCATCGTTTGTATGGCTGAAAAGTGTCTCTTTTCTTACAATAATAAAATCAATGAGACATTAAGCTATCCTGTAACATGACCATGTCACCCTGCTGTGAAGAACAAACAGGTTAGTACACTTTCTAATCAAGGTAGGACATTCAAATCTGAAATAGCTGTGTCTTGCAATAAAAAATAATAAAAGAGGAAGTACTTACCAAAAGAGAGAAATTTTGCAGTTCAGATTCTTCATCGTTCATATGGTTGCAAAGTGTATCGTATCTTACAATAATAAAATCAATGAGACATTAAGCTATCCTGTAATACGACCTTGTCACCCTGCTGTGAAGAACAAACAGGTTAGTACATTTTCTAATCAAGTTAGGTCATTCATATCTGAAATAGCTGTGTCTTGCCGTAACAAATAATAAAAGAGGTAGTACTTACCAAAAGAGAGAAGTTTTGCAGTTCAGATTCTTCATCGTTCATATGGTTGAAAAGTGTCTCATTTCTTACAATAATAAAATCAGTGAGACATTAAGCCATTCTGCCATATGACCATATCACCCGGCTGTGAAGAGCAAACAGATTAGTACATTTTCTAATCAAGGTAGGTCATTCATATCTGAAGTAGATGTGTCTTACAACAAAAAATAATAAACGAGGAAGTACTTACCAAAAGAGAGACCATTTTCGATTCAGATTCTTCATCGTTCGTATGGCTGAAAAGTGTCTCATTTCTTACAATAATAAAATAAATGAGGCCATATGCCTTCCTGCCATATGACCATATCACCCTGCTGTGAAGAACAAACAGATTAGTACATTTTGTAATTAAGGTAGGTCATTCGTATCTGAAATAGATGTGTCTTGCAATAAAAAATAATAAACGAGGAAGTACTTACCAAAAGAGAGACCATTTTCGGTTCAGATTCTTCATCGTTCGTATGGCTGAAAAATGTCTCATTTCTTACAATAATAAAATCAATGAGACCATATGCCTTCCTGCCATATGACCATATCACCCAGCTCTAGAGAACAAACAGATTAGTACATTTTGTAATTAGGGTAGGTCATTCGTATCTAAAATAGATGTGTCTTGCAATAAAAAATAATAAACGAGGAAGTACTTACCAAAAGGGAGGAGTTTTGCAGTTCACATTTTTCATCATTTGTATGGCTGAAAAGTGTCTCATTTCTTACAATAATAAAATCAATGAGACATTAAGCCATCCTGCCATACGACCATATCACCCTGCTGTGAAGAACAAACAGGTTAGTACATTTTCTGATCAAGATAGGTCATTCATATCTGAAATAGCTGTGACTTGCAATAATAAATAATAAACGACGAAGTACTTACCAAAAGAGAGAAGTTTTGCAGTTTAGATTCTTCCTCGTTCATATGGTTGAAAAGTGTCTCTTTTTATACAGTAATAAAATCAATGAGATACTAAACCATCCTGCCATATGACCATATCAACCGGCTGTGAAGAACAAACAGATTAGTACATTTTGTAATTAAGGTAGGTCATTCATATCTTAAATAGCTGTGTCCTACAATAAAAAATAATAAACGAGGAATTACTTACCAAAAGAGAGAAGTTTTGCAGTTCAGATTCTTCATCGTTCATATGGTTACAAAGTGTATCGTATCTTACAATAATAAAATCAATGAGACATTAAGCCTTCCTTTCATATGGCCATATCACCCGGCTGTGAAGAACAAACAGATTAGTACAATTTGTAATTAAGGTAGGTCATTCATATCTGAAATAGCTGTGTCTTACAATAAAAAATAATAAACGTGTATGTACTTACCAAAAGAAAGAAATTTTGCAGTTTCAAACTTTCATCGTTTTGATGGCTGAAGAGGTGTCTCGTTTTGTACAAAATAAATTCAATTAGACATTAAGCTTTCCTGCCATAGGACCATTTCAACCTGCTGTGAAGAACAAACAGATTAGTACATTTCGTAATTAAGGTAAGTCATTCATATCTGAAATAGCTGTGTCCTACAATAAAAAATATAAAACGAGGAAGTACGTACCAAAAGACAGAAGATTTTCAGTTCAGATTATTCATCGTTCGTATGGCTGGAAAGTGTTTCGTTTCTTACAATAAGAAAATCAATGAGACATTAAGCCATCCTGCCATACGATAATATCACCCTGCTGTGAAGAACAAACAGGTTAGTACATTTTCTGATCAAGATAGGTCATTCATATCTGAAATAGCTGTGACTTGCAATAATAAATAATAAACGACGAAGTACTTACCAAAAGAGAGAAGTTTTGCAGTTTAGATTCTTCCTCGTTCATATGGTTGAAAAGTGTCTCTTTTTATACAGTAATAAAATCAATGAGATAGTAAACCATCCTGCCATATGACCATATCAACCGGCTGTGAAGAACAAACAGATTAGTACGTTTTGTAATTAAGGTAGATCATTCATATCTGAAATAGCTGTGTCTTGCAATATAAAATAATAAACGAGGAAGTACTTACCAAAAGAGTGAAGTTCTGCAGTTCAGTTTGTTTATCGTTCGTATGGCTGATAAGTTTTTTGTTTCATACAATAATAAAATCAATGAGAGATTCAGCCTTCCTGCCATATGACCATATCACCCTGTTGTGAAGAACAAACAGATTAGTACATTTTGTAATTAATGTAGGTCAATCATGTCTGAAATAGCTGTGTCTTACAATAAAAAATAATGAACGAGGAAGTACTTACCAAAAGAGAGAAGATTTTCAGTTTAGATTATTCTTCGTTCGTATGGCTGAAAAGTGTCTCATTTCTTACAATAATAAAATCAAGGGGACATTAAGCCTTCCTGCCATATTACCATATCACCCTGCTGTGAAGAACAAACAGATTAGTATATTTTGTAATTAAGGTAGGTCATTCATATCTGAAATAGCTGTGTCCGACAATAAAAAATAATAAACGAGGAATTACTTACCAAAAGAGAGAAGTTTTGCAGTTCAGATTCTTCATCGTTCATATGGTTGCAAAGTGTATCGTATCTTACAGTAATAAAATCAATGAGACATTAAGCCTTCCTGCCATATGACCATATCACCCGGCGGTGAAGAACAAACAGATTAGTACATTTTGTAATTAAGGTAGGTCATTCATATCTGAAATAGCTGTGTCTTACAATAAAAAAGAGTAAACGTGTATGTACTTACCAAAAGAGAGAAATTTTGCAGTTTCAAACCATCATCGTTTTGATGGCTGAAGAGGTGTCTCATTTTGTACAAAATAAATTCAATTAGACATTAAGCTTTCCTGCCATATGACCATTTCAACCTGCTGTGAAGAACAAACAGATTTGTACATTTCGTAATTAAGGTAGGTCACTCATATCTGAAATAGCTATGTCCTACAATAAAAATAGAAAACGAGGAAGTACTTACCAAAAGAGAGAAGTTTTGCAGTTCAGATTCTTCATCGTTCGTATGGCTGAAAAGTGTCTCGTTTCTTACAATAATAAAATCAATGAGACATTAAGCCTTCCTGCCAGATGACCAAATAACCCTGCTGTCAAGAACAAACATATTAGTACATTTTGTAATTAAGGTAGGTCTTTCACATCTGAAATAGCTGTGTCTTACAATAAAAAGTATAATACGAGGAAGTACTTACCAAAAGAGTGCAGTTTTGCAGATCAGATTCTTCATCGTTCATATGGTTGCAAAGTGTATCGTATCTTATAATAATAAAATCAATGAGACATTAAGCCTTCCTGCCATATGACCATATCACCCGGCTGTGAAGAACAAACAGATTAGTACATTTTGTAATTAAGGTAGGTCATTCATATCTGAAATAGCTGTGTCTTACAATAAAAAATAATAAACGTGGATGTACTTACCAAAAGAGAGAAATTTTGCAGTTTCAAACCATCATCGTTTGGATGGCCGTTCATATGGTTGCAAAGTGTATCGTTTCTTACAATAATAAAATCAATGAGACATTAAGCCTTCCTGCCATATGACCATATCACCCTGCTGTGAAGAACAAACAGATTAGTACATTTTGTAATTAGGGTAGGTCATTCTTATCTGAAATAGCTGTGTCCTGCAATAAAAAATAATAAACGAGGAAGTACTTACCAAAAGAGTGAAGTTTTGCAGTTCAGATTGTTCATCGTTCGTATGGCTGAAAAGTTTTTCATTTCATACAATAATAAAATCAATGAGAGATTCAGCCTTCCTGACATATGACCATATCACCCTGCTGTGAAGAACAAACAGATTGGTACATTTTGTAATTAAGGTAGGTCAATCACATCTGAAATAGCTGTGTCTTACAATAAAAAATATAAAACGAGTAAGTACTTACCAAAAGCGAGAAGTTTTGACAGTTCAGATCCTTCATTGTTCGTATGGCTGAAAAGTGTCTCATTTCTTACAATAATAAAATCAAGGGGACATTAAGCCTTCCTGCCATATGACCCTATCCCCCTCCTGTGAAGAACAAACAGGTTAGTACATTTTGTAATTAGGGATGGTCATTAATATCTGACGTAACTGTGTCTTACAATCAAAAATATAAAACGAGGAAGTACTTTCCAAAAGAGAGAGGTTTTACAGTTCACATTCTTCATCGTTTGTATGGCTGAAAAGTGTCTCATTTCTTACAATAATAAAATAAATGAGACATTAAGCCTTCCTGCCACATGACCGTATGACCATGCTGTGAAGAACAAACTGATTAGAACATTTTCTAATCAAGGTATGTCATTTATATCTGAAATAGCTGTGTCTTACAATAAAAAATGTAAAACGAGGAAGTACTTACCAAAAGAATCTAGTTTTGCAGTTCAGATTCTTCATCGTTCGTATGGCTTAAGAGGTGTCTCGTTTCTTACAGTAATCAATTCAGTGAGACATTATGCTTTCCTGCCGTATGACCATATCACCCTGCTGTGAATGGCAAATAGATTAGTACATTTTGGAATTAAGGTAGGTCATTCAAATCTGAACTAGCAATATCTTACAGTTAACAATATAAAACGAAAAAGGACTTACCAAAAGAAAAAAGTTTTGCAGTTCTGAATCTTCATCATTTGTATGGCTGAGGAGGTGTCTTATTTCGTACAGTAATCCATTCAATGCCATACAACCAATTAACCTTTTGCGGAGAGCGAACATTTTGGTTCATTTTGTGTCTAACGTAAGTCATTTACATCTGAAATAGCAGGATCTTATAGTTAAAGATATAAAACAGTGATGGGCTTACCAAAAGAAAGAAATTTTGCAGTTCTGAGATTTCATTGTTAGTACGGCTGACGAGGCATCTCTTTTCATACAGTAATCGATTCAGTGAGACATTAAGCATTGCTGCTATACAAACAGATCACCCTGCTGGAAGGAACAAACAATTTAGTTCATTTTGTAAATCACATTAGTCATTCATATTTTATTTTGCTATATCTAACATCTTAAAACATAAAACACCCAAAGGAGTTACCAAAGGAAAGAAATTTTTAAGTTCTGAAACTTCTTTTTTAGTACTGTGAATGATGTGTCTCTATTTGAAGAATAATCCAGTCTATGATATTATAAGCATTGCTATCACACATTCAGACCTAAAAATTTACTAACCTTTGTAAGTAATGTAATCAATCCATATCTGATTTTGCATGGTCTTACCTTTAAATAAAGAAATAGTAAGAACTTAATAAATGAAGGATTTTTCTGAAGTTCTGGAATTTCATGGTTAGTCTGGTTCATGAGGTGTCTCATTTCGAACACTAATCCAGTTGATGGAAGAATAAGCGTTGCTGCCTTAGAACAAGATCACCTTGCTGGGAAGAACAAACAATTTACCACATTTTGTAAATCACGTTAGTGATTACATATATGAACTTGCTGTATCTTATACTTGGAAATATAAAGTGGAGAAAGGATTTACTGAAAAAAAGTGTTTTTATGAAGTTTTGAAATTTCATGGCTGGTACAGTGCATGAAGTGTCTCATTTTGAACAATAATCCAGTTGATGTGGGTGTAAGCACTTCTGCCACAGAACTAGACCACCTTGCTGAATACAACAAAAAATTTACTACATTTTGTAAATGATGTAGCTCATTCTTATCTTAACTTTCAGGATCTAATTTTAAAATTTGTAACTGAAGGAAGTACTTATGAAAAGAAAGAAAACGTATTAATTTCCACACTCTCAATGTTACATACAGTGCAGATGATGACACATTTGCTGCAGAAACTCTGTCTGGGGGGAATTAATTTTTGGAAACACATACCCATGTGAATGTGGTTATAAATATACTTTTTTGTTCTATTGAGTGCTAATGTACACACACGAATCATGTGACTTAGCCGGCCGGGGAGGCGAGCAGTTCTACGCGCTACAGTCCGGAACCGCACGACTGCTACAGTCGCAGGTTCGAATCCTGCCTCAGGCATGGATGTGTGTGATTTCCTTAGGTTAGTTAGGTTTAAATAGTTCTAAGTTCTAGGGGACGACCTCAGAAGTTAAGTTACATAGTGCTCAGAGCCATTTGAACCATGTGACTTGAAGCTTAATAATCCCTTCATTTCATTTTTCCGTGAGTGTTTTCTTTTGCCAAACTTGCTACATAATTGGTTAACATTAAAAAGAGTAGTTGACAGTGGCTTGTTGAATAGCCTTGGAATGTAGTTGAAATTAAATAATTGTGAGTATAGTAACACTGGCAACAGTCTTACGGTTCAGCTTGTTTGTGAAAATCCTATCTTTTTTTAGTATTATGTCCTTATGATTTGGTTATAAATACTTATTGTCCATTAGCTAACCAATAAGTAATGTTGTTATGAGTGACAGGTAATAATGAACTGTTACTTACTTGTAGACAACAGTGGATCCCCACGACCTCGAAGACGTGGAAAAATGCCTCAGGTTTTCGACTGAGGAGGATACTGGCTGGTGGACTTGAAGGAAGGCAATTGTCTAACAATGACCGAGAAGGACAGTGACCCCTTGGGAAGATCTGCAACAATGTAGATTGTACTGATACCGGTATAGCCACCTTAGTCATATCCTTCCACATTGAAGAGTTTCTTAAGAGCAGTTAGGGTGTTACCCCTACCCACGAGGAACACCTTCCAACTGGAACATGCCCTCCTCTGATTTCACAGTTGTCACTTCAGGCATTTTCCAAACCCAGAGCCTTCCATCAGATTGCCACTGTCTGTAGCATTCTATATCGCAGCAAATCACTCCTTTCCAATAGTTCACTGTCCAGTGGCATCTGTCCTTTACACAATTTTAAAAGTCACTTAGTACTGATTAAACAAAATGTGTGGCTTATGATGCCCCGGATCTACGATATTTCAGAAATGAGTTATGGGCTTGATAGTGGTGCCGCCTTCCCCCT